>NC_092232.1:23946527-24019027 GCF_036320965.1 Panulirus ornatus | reverse complement strand
AAGATGGAGGAAGCGTATGTTGGTGAACTCAGTTTCAGCAACCCATGTGTATGTGAGGGTAAACGAAGAGACGCCAACCAGGGTCAGGGAGGGGAACTTGACAGCCACTGAAGTGTAGGCTCACTAATCTTTCCGATACCCATGAGGGTAGAACCTCCCTGGCCAGTGGCTGCTCACCACCTTACCACCTATGTGTATTAAGGTCATTGTAGGTACCTGTTCTTACATACAGGGAGAGGGTGTGTTCTTGTACTCGTGGGGACCCCGTCTCTTGAACTGTTCTCCATGATAAAGTCTTTTTACATTGCTGTATGCCGTCAGCGTCCCCTGTCTCAGAACTCATGGCATACCATTCCTCTCCCAAACTTGTGATGTAGAAGTGTTTCTTTTACGTCTTGTCAAGGAAGATTATTTAATTTCATGTTATGACCTCTGGTTGTTCTATCCCGGCATTTTCAAAGAAAGTTTCACTGTCCGCCTCATCAAGATTATTTAAAAAACTTGAAGATGATAATGAGATCACTCCTTATTTTTCTCTCTTCCATGGCTAACAAATATTTGGCCTCTGTAACATAGCTTTCTTAAGTCTCTTACCGAGTCCTTGTTTATCTTATCTGTACCTCCTCTATTAGTTCTCTCTGTGTTACTTTAAGGCGATGACCAAACTGGAGAAGTGTATTCTTATTTTGGTCTAACGTAGGATGTAAACAGCTTTACTGAATGCGTTTTATCCATAGTGTTGAATGCTATTCTAATACTTGCCAACATTTGGCTTTGTCTCCTTTTGGGAAAGATGTCTACTTCCAAGTCTCTCTCTCTCACACAAACAGATTCCTGTGGCTTATTTTCCTGCAAGATAATATTCATATCGAGGCTTGCTTTCACTGTCTCCCATCCCCATAACTTTACATTTACTCGGGTTGCTTATTGTCAACTATGCATTAGATCATTCTTGGAGTTTGCTTAGATCATCTTGTAAGCTGATGCAATCCTTCACGCTTTTCCCTCGGTGACATTCCCTCGTACACAAACATATTGGCATAGGAACCTAATCCTTCTGGCAAGTCATTTCTATTAATCAAGAAAAGCTATGGTCCTAGAATACATCCCTGAGGGACGCCATATGTGACCTCAACCCATTTCCAGAAGGTTCCCCCGACACGCGTCCTTTGTCCCCTTCCACTATGATTATCTTCCAGCCACTGAAGGAGTCTTCCTTCTTCATTGCTTCCTAAATATCCAGCTTCTGTTCCATCCTGCTGTATGACACAGTGTCAAATGCTCTCTGGCAGTCCAGATGGAGACGATTCACCTAGCCTTCTCATTTGTCTACAACAGAGCTCACTCTCTCTCAGAAATTAACAATATCATGAAGGGCAGTATGAGTTATAAACTAAATACAAAATATATAAGGAGAAATACGGAAAAGCTTACAGTTGAGGAAACACGGTAGAATATTATTCCTGCCTCGTTTGGCATTGTTCCTCCGTGTTCATACTGGGATTTAAAAGATTTATGAATTGTTTGCACCTGATGAGACTAATTGTCTCCGTGAAACATGTAGTGTTGTATGCATAGAAAAATTACATTTTAATTAAGATTACAAGAATCACCACTGAAGTGCGGTTTCACCTTCATATATATATATATATATGTATATATATATATATATATATATATATATATATATATATATATATATTTTTTTTTTTTTTTTTTTTTATACTTTGTCGCTGTCTCCCGCGTCTGCGAGGTAGCGCAAGGAAACAGACGAAAGAAATGGCCCAACCCCCCCCCCCCCCATACACATGTACATACACATGTCCACACACGTGTATACATACCTACACAGCTTTCCATGGTCCACCCCAGACGCCTCACATGCCTTGATTCACTCCACTGACAGCACGTCAACCCCTGTATACCACATCGCTCCAATTCACTCTATTCCTTGCCCTCCTTACACCCTCCTGCATGTTCAGGCCCCGATCACACAAAATCTTTTTCACTCCATCTTTCCACCTCCAATTTGGTCTCCCTCTTCTCCTCGTTCCCTCCACCTCCGACACATATATCCTCTTGGTCAATCTTTCCTCACTCATTCTCTCCATGTGCCCAAACCATTTCAAAACACCCTCTTCTGCTCTCTCAACCACGCTCTTTTTATTTCCACACATCTCTCTTACCCTTACGTTACTTACTCGATCAAACCACCTCACACCACACATTGTCCTCAAACATCTCATTTCCAGCACATCCATCCTCCTGCGCACAACTCTATCCATAGCCCACGCCTCGCAACCATACAACATTGTTGGAACCACTATTCCTTCAAACATACCCATTTTTGCTTTCCGAGATAATGTTCTCGACTTCCACACATTTTTCAAGGCTCCCAAAATTTTCGCCCCCTCCCCCACCCTATGATCCACTTCCGCTTCCATGGTTCCATCCGCTGACAGATCCACTCCCAGATATCTAAAACACTTCACTTCCTCCAGTTTTTCTCCATTCAAACTTACCTCCCAATTGACTTGACCCTCAACCCTACTGTACCTAATAACCTTGCTCTTATTCACATTTACTCTTAACTTTCTTCTTCCACACACTTTACCAAACTCAGTCACCAGCTTCTGCAGTTTCTCACATGAATCAGCCACCAGCGCTGTATCATCAGCGAACAACAACTGACTCACTTCCCAGGCTCTCTCATCCCCAACAGACTTCATACTTGCCCCTCTTTCCAGGACTCTTGCATTCACCTCCCTAACAACCCCATCCATAAACAAATTAAACAACCATGGAGACATCACACACCCCTGCCGCAAACCTACATTCACTGAGAACCAATCACTTTCCTCTCTTCCTACACGTACACATGCCTTACATCCTCGATAAAAACTTTTCACTGCTTCTAACAACTTGCCTCCCACACCATATATTCTTAATACCTTCCACAGAGCATCTCTATCAACTCTATCATATGCCTTCTCCAGATCCATATATATATATATATATATATATATATATATATATATATATATATATATATATATATATATATATATAAATCTCACTCCGTTTGTTCTCTTCATTACTGGAGATGGCCCTAGACCAGCCCGGGCAGATATCTTTACAATCAGAAACTTCATTTCAAAAGTAATAAAACCTAACCATCATCATTTTTTCCTCGTAGTCTTTATATATATATATATATATATATATATATATATATATATATATATATATATATATATATATATATATATATAGGGGAGAAAGGGGAGAAAGAATACTTCCCACGTATTCCCTGCGTGTCGTAGAAGGCGACTAAAAGGGGAGGGAGCGGGGGGCTGGAAATCCTCCCCCTCTCGTTTTTTTTTTAGTTTTCCAAAAGAAGGAACAGAGAATTGGGCCAGGTGAGGGTATTCCCTCAAGGCCCAGTCCTCTGTTCTTAACGCTACCTCGCTAATGCGGGAAATGGCGAATAGTTTGAAAGAAAGAAAGATATATATATATATATATATACACAGTATCATTATTTTTTCTTTAAATACTTTCACGTTTCGTGAGTCGGTAATGGACGTCACCCTTGCCCACTGTCTTTCATGTATGCAAATGAGGCGCGTGTTGAAAGCGTTGAGAGGCATCTGTGTCGCAGGTGTTGCTGTGGGCGTGGGTGACCTCAAGGTGACCTTGCGGGGGGAGGAGGAGGTAAAGTTGCTGGGGCAGAGGGGGAAGAGGTGAGGGACACATGGGGGGTAGGACGTGTACGCTACAAGGTGAAATAGGGTCACTAAAATGGTTAACGGCCTCGTACATCCCCTGGGTGATGACGTCGGCAGATGGTGGAGGGAGAAGGTGGAAGGGGAGAGAGGAGGAAGGGGAGGGAGTGAGAGAGGAGGAAGGGGAGGGAGTTAGAGAGGAGGAAGGGGAGGGAGTGAGAGAGGAGGAAGAGGAGGGAGTGAGAGAGGAGGAAGAGGAGGGAGTGAGAGAGGAGGAAGAGGAGGGAGTGAGAGAGGAGGAAGGGGAGGGAGTTAGAGAGGAGGAAGGGGAGGGAGTTAGCGAGGAGGAAGGGGAGGGAGTGAGAGAGGAGGAAGGGGAGGGAGTGAGAGAGGAGGAAGGGGAGGGAGTGAGAGAGGAGGAAGGGGAGGGAGTGAGAGAGGAGGAAGGGGAGGGAGTGAGAGAGGAGGAAGGGGAGGGAGTGAGAGAGGAGGAAGAGGAGGGAGTCAGAGAGGAGGAAGAGGAGGGAGTGAGAGAGGAGGAAGGGGAGGGAGTGAGAGAGGAGGAAGGGGAGGGAGTGAGAGAGGAGGAAGGGGAGGGAGTGAGAGAGGAGGAAGGGGAGGGAGTGAGAGAGGAGGAAGGGGAGGGAGTGAGAGAGGAGGAAGGGGAGGGAGTGAGAGAGGAGGAAGAGGAGGGAGTGAGAGAGGAGGAAGGGGAGGGAGTGAGAGAGGAGGAAGGGGAGGGAGTCAGAGAGGAGGAAGGGGAGGGAGTTAGAGAGGAGGAAGGGGAGGGAGTGAGAGAGGAGGAAGGGGAGGGAGTGAGAGAGGAGGAAGGGGAGGGAGTGAGAGAGGAGGAAGGGGAGGGAGTGAGAGAGGAGGAAGGGGAGGGAGTGAGAGAGGAGGAAGGGGAGGGAGTGAGAGAGGAGGAAGGGGAGGGAGTGAGAGAGGAGGAAGGGGAGGGAGTTAGAGAGGAGGAAGGGGAGGGAGTGAGAGAGGTGGAAGGGGAGGGAGTGAGAGAGGAGGAAGGGGAGGGAGTGAGAGAGGTGGTGGAGGGTGAGGAAGATTTTTCGTACAGGAGCCGCGCGGTAATGAGCGAAAGTCTCTGCATGTACGATTTTTTTTTTTTTTCTTTCGTTCTGTTTGATTCAGAAATCAGTGTGTATCTTTTTTTTTTCTTTATGTGTTGATGGTTGCAACACATTTTCTTCTTGATTGATTTGATGTTTGTCTGATGGTTCAGATATTCTCTCTCTCTCTCTCTCTCTCTCTCTCTCTCTCTCTCTCTCTCTCTCTCTCTCTCTCTCTCTCTCTCGGGAGCGACGATTCATAATTTCACAACATCGTGTTTTGTTTGTCTTTGCTTGTGTTCCTATGAAATTTTGTTTGCCAGTTTGTTGCTGTTGTTGTTGTTGTTGTTATTGTTGTTGTGGATAGCGCTGAAGGTGTTCTTGTCAATGTGTTGCAGATCAAGACACAATGAGCGAAATGATTGTTCTCATTATTTGTTCATTTGTTCCGATATCTCGCTGAGTAGTGATGTTTGTAGTCCACATCTTGTTTTTTTTTTTTTTCTCTTCCTCTTCTTCCTTCTTCACTTGTCCTCTTCTTCCTTCTTCACTTCCTGTTACGCTTCTTTATGCTTGTAATTCTTTCCCGTCTATTTACCTGCCTTCCACTGCCATTTTGTTTGTTTGTTTGTTTTCTTACCACATTGTTCCTGGGAGATGATGTCTATCTTTTATATTTTTTTGCTCTATATTTAATTTTCCATTTTGGGACCAGGAATAATTTCCTGGATCTGCTCGTGTATTTCCCCTTTTCCTTCCATCCATTACTGGTTGGTAATTCCAATCCTTATTTCTCTTTTATTATTCTCATCCACTTAGTACTTGGGGAATATTCCCACCCTTCCATTCCATCCTTTTTTTTTTCCTTTTCTTTTCTTCCAGCTGGTATTAGGGTATAATTCCCGGGGGCTCTTGACAGCAGACGGCCGTAAACCAGACTCTGAACCAACAGTAATTCTGGTCCAGCTGCTCCGCCTCTCATGTTATGACGGAGTTGGCTGTGATGGGCCTCTTGAGGGAGGGGTGTGGTGTGGGAGGGCCAGGGTGAGGGTCATATCACCGCCTCCACCCCCACACGGCAGCAGAGGGCAGGGTCGCTCGCTACCTGTCGTTGTATATCAAGTGACTTGTAATCTCCCCTGATGATGTAAGCATTACACGAAAGTGCACTTGGGAGCATCTCGTGTTTCATTTCCTCGTGGACTCATATAGTAAAGCCAATAGAGTGTCATATTTAGGGTATTTAGCTGGGGTTGTGCCCTCAACTACAACTTACTCCAAGACAGAATGTTTACATCAAGGTTGTATCACCCTCCGCTACTGTGATCATACGTCACAACACACCAGGTTATACTGCAGGTCTCCTCCTCCTCCTCCTTCCTCCCCTCAGTCTTATCCTATCTTGCTGTGTCAAGCTTTCAGTCACGTGGAATCACACACACATTTCTAGTTAATGATAATCCAATAGATCCAGGCCATTTGTGGTAATGCAACTGAACAGTTGGATAACAGAGTTCGTGGTCTGTGGGACGCACTCGAGTGTATCGAACGTCAGGTTGCGTGTGAGTGTGTGTGAGTGTGTGTGAGTGAGTGAGTGTACCATGAGAGCTTCCACGGGAGGACTGAGAGGGCTAATGTTTATTCATTTTCCGTGTGGCTGTGATGGGTCGTCTCGGGCATGTGTGGGGGGAAACCTGGTCGAGTCTTGTTTGGTCGACTGTGAGAGCTGGAACTCGACCAACAGTGCCCAGGGTGATGTAGTAAGTAGCCCCAGCAGTGCTCTTAACTTTTTCTTAACCCCACAGGCAAGAAATGTAATAGGGTCACTGTCATCTGAGAACCCTGGACCAAACTAGACACCCTGAGTGGACAGAAGGAAAAGTTGGCCTAATTGTGCCACAGAATAAACCCAGAGTCATCGTCCATCACTGGATCATAAGGCGGCGCTACGCTCATTACATCGGCGAGAGTCTTATTATTACTTGTGGGAAAAGAAAGAGAAATATCTCATCAATTCCGAGTCAGCTCGAGTTAGGACGTGGGCTGGTGACGTTCGCCAGTGGTTCGTTATCTTCAGGAAACCCGAAGCTACCGGAGAACCTCTTCATAACTGCGTTTTCCTCGCGTCTTATCACTTGACACCACGAGCGTTGATGAGTCGCCTCTTGCCCCCCCTAAGCGCCATCAGTCACTAAGGTTTACGAGGTGTGGCCGTCATCCCTGATGATCGCACTTAAAGCGACGCTTGAGCCAGACACTTTCTCTCGCCCCTGAGGAAGATCTGCGATAAGTAAAAGTTTTTTTTTCAAAAATATCAGATTCCTGTTGCCTGAAGGTCAGTACTTCAGCGGACGGCGATCAGGACTGGTGTGTGTGTGTGTGTGTGTGTGTGTGTGTGTGTGTGTGTATGACTCGGGCAGTGAATGAGTTCAGTTTAGATCTTCGCCCAGGGTGGCGTCACGTAGGAATCTGAAGGAAGGAAATGAGTCTGATTGCGCCTCTTCTTCCGGCCATCGCTGGCACTCTTATCCCCAGAGAGAGAGAGAGAGAGAGAGAGAGAGAGAGAGAGAGAGAGAGAGAGAGAGAGAGAGAGAGAGAGAGAGAGAGAGACAGAGAGAGAGAGAGAGAGAGAGAGAGAGAGAGAGAGAGAGATCGGTGTTAGTAAACTATTCAGAGGGAGAGTCGCACGCAGCCTTGAGTCTTCTCGTCTGGAGGACCTACGCGACGCGGTTCACAACGCTGTCTCTGATCCTCTTGATATTAGTATTTACTACGTCACCCAAGGTGACAGCGGAGAGCCCGCTGAGCGTGAGGGGCGGCATCCGCTGCGTCACAGCGAGAAAGGTCTATCAGTAACCTCCGAAGCGGACGATAATTGCAGTACTTTCATGTAATTGTCCGGGTCAATTTGTGGAAGATGACCGGAGGGGGAGGCGGGGATGGGATTGGAAAAGATGCTGGCGGGGTTTTAAGTGGACTATCCCTTCGGGGATGGGGGGGAGGTGGGGTGCCAAAGGACATTATTTGGTTGGGAGGATATCCTTGCGATCCTCGAAGGACGACGCTGGGGTCATAAGAGTTGGGGGTGTCCACGGGACACGGAAGGACTTAGCTGGTACAGTTAGGGTGTCCCTAAAGCTCTGAATGGCGTAAGGGATAGAGGAGTTGCCCTAGGCCCTGAAGGAGACAAGTGTCAGAGAAACCGTTCAGGAGCTGAAGGACGTCGGGGGTCTGATGAGCCGGCCAGGAGCTGATAGGAGGTTGGGTCCACTTTGGTCTTGCTTCCTCGATGATGATGATGATACATCGCTCTGATGATCAGGGAGAGGTTGGAGTGGTCGGTACACTTCAAGCTGTAACTTGAAGGTGGTACTCGTCCTATGTTTTCCTTCGGCTTCAAGCTGTAACTTAAAGGTGGTACTCGTCGTATGTTTTCGTTTGGCTTCAAGCTGTAACTTGAAGGTGTCATTTGTCAGATGTGCTCCGTCTTGTGTATGGAGAGAACAGTGCTGTTTATTCGGGAAATGAATTGCTCATGTGTGAAGAAAGAGATAGAGATATATATTACTTCGCTCTGAACATGTGATACACACACACACACACACACACACACACACACACACACATATATATATATATATATATATATATATATATATATATATATATATATATATATATATATATATATATATATATATATATTCCTATGAGTCCACGGGGAAAATTAACATGATGAGTTCCCAAGTGCATTTTCGTGTAATGATCACATCATCAGGGGAGACACAAGAAAAAAATATAACAGTCAGTTGATATATAACGAAGAGACGTAGCTAGGACACCATTTAGTAAACATGCGATTGTCCAAGACAGACAACGAGCGTATCATAAACTTATTATGTTGACAAGAAGGTGAATTGTTTACAAATTTCATCAACAATAAAGTTACCCAATTTGTATAGACCTTCACTAATATTAAGGTTATATTTCTCTCTTGTGTCTCCCCTGATGATGTGATTATTATACGAAAGTGCACTTGGGAACTTATCGTGTTTTCATTTTCCCCGTGGACTCATAGAATGTACTTGATCACGCGCAAAATTGTGATCCTTTCCAATATATATATATATATATATATATATATATATATATATATATATATATATATATATATATATATTTATATATATATATATTATCCCTGGGGATAGGGGATTAAGAATGCTTCCCACGTATTCCCTGCGTGTCGTAGAAGGCGACTAAAAGGGGAGGGAGCGGGGGGCTGGAAATCCTCCCCTCTCGTTTTTTTTTTTTTTTTTTTTCCAAAAGAAGGAACAGAGGGGGCCAGGTGAGGATATTCCAAAAAAGGCCCAGTCCTCTGTTCTTAACGCTACCTCGCTAACGCGGGAAATGGCAAATAGTTTAAAAGAAAAAAAAAATATATATATATATATACAGAGAGAGAGAGAGAGAGAGAGAGAGAGAGAGAGAGAGATTCATGACACTTCACCATACCTTCAAACTACTATCTCCCTAAACCCCGAGATCCAATAAACCTTGCACACCACCACGCCAAGCCTAAGTTCAAAGGTTTAATGTATCCACAGGTTTAAAGCTCTCCCGGACTCGAGTGTGTGTGTGTGTGTGTGTGTGTGTGTGTGTGTGTGTGTGTGTGTGTGTGTGTGTGTGTGTGTGTGTCAGTCTCGACAGTGTTGATATTCCCAAGGCTTCGCTGACGAGGCCAGACACCTCGGGGAGCACCAGGAGAAAGTCGTGTTTAATATAACTGTTTAATGTAACCTAGACAGTGAGGGTGAAGGGGGGGGGGAAACGCCATGTTTTGGAAGTTACGTAAAGACGTTTTTCTTATGTAATGTCTATAGGTGTTTAGGCCCAAGTGGTTTTTTTTTTTTCTATTGATTTAATAAACTCTCTCTCTCTCTCTCTCTCTCTCTCTCTCTCTCTCTCTCTCTCTCTCTCTCTGCACGAACAGCAGCTGGAAGCGACTTGTTACTGGAATTATGATCAAGCCGTTGTGTTAGCTGGGGTTGTAGATAGACCTGCAGCTTGCTCCATGACAAGCTATTTAGCTAGGGTTGTACCCAGAGTTATAGCTTGCTCCATGACAAGCTATTTAGCTATGGTTGTACCCAGAGTTATAGCTTCCTCCATGACAAGCTATTTAGCTAGGGTTGTACCCAGAGTTATAGCTTGCTCCATGACAAGCTATTTAGCTAGGGTTGTACCCAGAGTTATAGCTTGCTCCATGGCAGGTTATTTAGGTGAGGGCTGTATCCACAACCCCGGCTTACTTCGTGACAGGTTACTGGGCTGGGGTTGTATCCAGAATTATAACCGTTTTCATGACGGCTTATTTAGGTGGGATTATACCCACAACCAGAACTCACACCATGACACGTTATTCAGATGGGCTTGTGAATTTTTGTGACAATGTTATTTCATCAGGGTTGTACACGGGGCGCTTTGAAATTCGTTTCTTCATATCTTTTTTTCTAGTTATGATTCGCTTTATAAAATGTTAGTTAGGACTTTGATTATAACAGGATAATTGGAAATTGTTGATTGAACTTAGAATATGACTCTTTTATGAGACGTAAGATCGAGTTCTGTTCAGCTTCGCGTTTCTGTTCGTCTATATCAGGGAAGGTGAAATTGTACCTGAGGTGTTGAGTTTCATATCTATCAGGGTACCTGAAATTGTTCCTGAAATGTAGACGTTTGTCTAAATCAGGAGAGCTTAGGTTGTACCTGAAGTGTGGAGGTTTGTATCAGGAAAGCTGAAGTTGTACCTGAAGTGTGGAGGTTTGTATCAGGAAAGCTGAAGTTGTACCTGAAGTGTGGAGGTTTGTATCAGGAAAGCTGAAGTTGTACCTGAAGTGTGGAGGTTTGTATCAGGAAAGCTGAAGTTGTTCCTGAAGTGTGGCCATTCGTCTGTATCAGGGAAACTGAAATTGTTCCTGAATTATATATAATCTTATGTTGATAATTCGTGTCATGTTGACTTAGAATAATTTTATGTTGATATTTCGTGTCATGTTGACTTAGATAGTTATACTTAAGTTTTAACTAATATTATGACTTAGAAGTTGTCTTTTCTGCGTTGATGATGGACATTTGGTGGTAATGCCACTGTGAAATGATGGTGAGATTATCACTCATCGTTTGAACTGAGGAGATTCAGTCATCGTTGGAAAGATTTTTATTTTGTGTTTACTGAGTGTTGTGTCTTGCTGTACTCGAAAAGAAGCTGTTCTATTTTTTTGTATAAGTGGTTGTTGTCAAAGCAGAAAGCTGGTATATTCACGCGTTGATGAAGCAAAAAAAGTGAGAGGTCTGGTCATAAAAAGACTGTAATTAAGAGCTGAAGAGAGTGTGTTGAAATGGTTTGGTCGCATGGAGAGAATGAGTAAGGAAAGGTTGACTAAGAATATATATGTTCAGAGGTGGATGGAACAAGGAGAACGGGAGACCAAATTGGAGGTGGAAGGATGGAGTGAAAAAGGTTTGGACCAATCGGGGCCTGACCATGCAGGAGAGTGAAAGGCGTGCACGGGATAGGGTGAATTAGAACGATGTGGTATACAGGGATAGTCGTACTATCAGTGGACTGATTCAGGGCATGTGAAGCGTCCGGGATAAACCGTGGTAAGGTCTGTGGGGTCTGGATGTGGATAGGGAGCTGTGGTTTCGGTGCATTACCCATAACAGCTAAAGAATGAAATTGAGCCAATTCGGCCTTTCTTCATCTGTTACTGGCGCTACTTCACGAATGTGGGAGATGGTTTTCAAGTAATGAAAAAAAAAATGATAGGTGTTATGGGATTCAACCTCTTTTAGGTTCTGGGGAACAGCCACCTTTGCCGAGGCTGTACTGTCTTTCAGGTGACATGGGTACATTCTAGCCAAGGTTTTTATAGCTAAACAGAGGTCTGTCCTACCCGTGCCACTTAGTGCAGCGCAGCCTTGAAGCTGCACGAACATCCCCCTCTATAAAGGGGGTCCTGGGGTTTAGTTTATCATAATCTCCTTTCCTTAAATTCGCATTGACTTTGGCTGAGAAGGTTTCGCATTGTTAAGTGGTCGCCACCCATAGCCATCTCCAGGAAACCACTTTTGAACTTGGCATTCAGCTGCTCGCGTATCCTCTTCCCTCACAGTGTACAAACCCTGAGCCTGATCATAGCTATTCTTCAACAGCTAGTTTACTCATGATGATTTCCAGTTGTGTTTTAATGAGTTACGTCCGTCTGTTTATTGGTTTATTCAATATTCTTGTTGATGTAATCACTTGCTGGCTCGCCCTGTAACCTCGCCAATAGTATTCACTTCTGCCTTGTAGATATATTTAATGTCAATATTTCTTGTGGACCATAAGTTGATGATTACACGTCTTCAGGATCAATAAGAACGATTGCTGAGGATGGTCTGCTGAGTATCAATAAAGTGCGATAGATATTGATGAATTATTGAGTTCTGAAAGGTAGAGGAAGCGTAGGGCCTGTAAACATTTATAATAATTAAAGTTTTGGTAATACATAACTCTTTGTGATTTCCAGATATTACCGGAAGCCTCAACTAATGTTTCATTTTTGAATGACTTCAGTTATTTTCTTGGTCGTTTGAAATAGTATAAAAAAGACTAGAGCTATTCTATAGATCACTAAGTCAAAGTAATGTTGTCTTCACAAATTTACTCTCCTGGCAAAAATTATACGCTGAATCATTAGGTGGCAAGACCTTTGTATTGTACATATCTGATAATTATCGTAAATGGCAGCGCCTGATCAGTCCACGCGATATTTTACCACAAGCCTTTAACAACGGGTTAGCCACAGGTCTTTAGCTAGTCATTTTTGCAATTACGTATGTTTAATGAGTTTGATACGATTACTGGCTTAATGACCGTTAGATCTTGATTACCATTAAAACCAATAACATGCCAACATTATACACGCCCTGGCTAAACCAAGTCGTAACCTCAAGTACGTAAATTCAACACAAAAAGCACGATACTTTCAGAGGGACTGTGATGTACTGTTGGCCTTGAGAGGAACGGTCTCGGTGGTCGACCGTGGGAGGTAGGTGAGGTGTTAGGACATTCATTTGGGAAAATATTTATCCAACACGTTCACATTGTTTAGATTTTTCCTTTATCATATGAATAATTGTTGCCTCAGAGCAAATTGGTTTTGTCAGAATCAAATTACTCTTCATATTCACTGTCAATAGAGTAATCATTTGTAAATAGAGAAAAAAAAACAAACATTCATTTTTATCGGGCAAAATGCATCATTAGTACCGGGATGGCGGGAAAAAAAAACGCCTCAATCACATCCACAGAAAACGTCATGGTTTTTATTTGCCCTCGAACAACGGCGTCAGGCACAACCTACCATCAGCTTCCTTCCATGATTATTTTGCTGCTTTAAACGCCCTCTGTCTTCATATAGCAGCCACAGTATACGAGGCATTTAACGAACATATTAGTATGTCCCATGGAGGTATACGTAGCTTATTTCTTCTGGCTTATTTCAACAGATTTTTCAAATTTATTCAGGGGGGAAAAAAATGTCTTATGGAGACACATCCTGTTTCAACAGCTTAACTTAAAGACTTAGAGAGAGACACAAGAACTAAGCTTAGACCGTACACAAGACTATGGTCTGCTTATTCATGATATATATCTTTATGATTATGATAATTTGGTGAAAAAAAGTATAATAAATGAGTAAAAGCTAAAGACAGTTATCTGTGATAAAGAGATAATACTCACCAACGTATAAATAATTACGAAGAACGAGTCGTGTTCGTTAAGCGTTGTCAAGCGTTAAATATGTGATGGATTTATGGTCAACAGGCCACGTGTGGGTAAGGTGGAAAGTGTTAAGCATCATGTCTCCCATAGAGAAAAATGCACTTTCTCGTATATATTTGCGTAGGAACCTTTGTCGTTTTAGTGGTGCAGAGGAACCTCACATCGGTGAGAGGATTCGTACCCCACCTTCTCTCTCTCTCTCTCTCTCTCTCTCTCTCTCTCTCTCTCTCTCTCTCTCTCTCTCTCTCTCTCTCTCTCTCTCTCTCTCTCTCTCTCTCCCCATATTTCAATCGGCCCAATACATCACAAGACGCCTCAAGCCTGTACGTCCCTCCTCACATTAACCCTAGGATGAAGGCAGGTTATTCATAACATAAACCTCTACCCACAGATGCTGACGATTCAGCGCAAAGTTCATACACACATCCACAAACGTGTGTGTGTGTGTGTGTTGGGTGTGTGTGTGTGTGTGTGTGTGTGTGTGTGTGTTGGTGTGTGTGTGTGTGTGTGTGTGTGTGTGTGTGTGAAGTAGATCTGGACACCATCGTAATGCCAGGTTCACCGAGTATATTACTATTAACTTAGGCGCTTAGCAAGTGCTATACAGGAGGAGGGTTAGCTGGGCTGGTACTCTATGTGTGTGACCTTGGTTACTGATGTCTCACACACACTCCAGCCCCTGGGAATGGACACCCTGGAGACGATTGTCTGGCGGCGGCTCACACCTGCGGTATACAACGGTACAACAGGACTCACAGTCTAGGCTCATTAGAGACAAATTGTTTCTCCAGTGGCCCACGACTCTGGCTTCCCCTGACAGCCTCGGTAAACTAACAAATAGCAACAAATACGACCCCTCATGAGACGAATTGTTCTCTCGTCCTCCACAACCTCACGACGTCCTGCTGAGAAAGAGAGAGAGAGAGAGAGAGAGAGAGAGAGAGAGAGAGAGAGAGAGAGAGAGAGAGAGAGAGAGAGAGAGAGATGCTGTGTGTTGCTCTCCTACCTCCTCCTCCTCCTCCTCCAGCATTGTTTGGACGTCTGAGCCGTAGTAGCATAGTGTTGGGAACGACTCCCAGGCGTCATTCTTTAGCAATTGTTGTGAAGACTACAACGTAGTCGAGCTTTACTGTCTCGTTGAGTCCACATAGCTCGTGTGTGTGTGTGTGTGTGTTTTGGGGTTGGAGTGGGTGGGTAGCACCTCCTCTGCCAGACGATTAACACGTCCCATTGTGCTCACTCAGTGTCGCCTCCCTCGCTGCCTGCCTGCCTCCTTCATAGGTAGCGCGGTGCAGGCAGCAGCGTCCTCTGTCGCGAGATTATGAGATACTTTGCATCTTAGACAAACCACGTCGTCCTTCACAGACGTTAGACCCCCTGCAGAAGATTCTCTCTCTCTCTCTCTCTCCCTCCTCCTGCGTGTATATGTATGTATGCATGCATGCTTGATTGTATTTATGTATGCATGTATGTTTTAATGTATGTCTGTCTGTCCATTTATGTGTCTGTCTAACTGTCCGTCTGTCTATTCATCCATCCATTTATCTCTAACTTTTTGTGTAAATGCCTATCAGTTTATCCATACGTTGTATCTGCATAGTGGAAATTATGACAATTCTTCAAAAATGAATCGATAAACGTAGATGTAAATCCTTGCAAACATGTTTTCCATAAGATAGATAGATGAGAGAGAGAGAGAGAGAGAGAGAGAGAGAGAGAGAGAGAGAGAGAGAGAGAGAGAGAGAGAGTTACATAAATACACAGACCACACAGCCCTAAGGTCCAAGCGAAGTGGTCTGGCCTTGACAGTGCTAGAAAAAAATAAAATGTGGTACCCTTGAAAGCAATAGAAGAAAAGGATAGCAAAGCAAAGGTTCTCTCCCCACCCTCCACTCTCGCCGGACGGGAAACGGATAGAAAAAAAAATACCTTGTAGGACTAATAAGCTTGACGGAAAAATTTCATAGGAAAGTCAGTCATTAGAATTAATGTGAATATGTCATACATCAAGTCACCCAAGACATGCAACCCTTCACTTTTTGTTAGGACAATGATAAGGATAAATTTTGAACTCCAGCCTTGCGCCTTCCTTACCATGCCTAATGTTACGTCTGATGTGGAAGCAGTACATAGTAATTCCTTCTTGTTCCTTTGAACCAGGCGATACGGGTTAATCAATTTTGGTTTGTTACTGTAGCATGGCCAAGCAAGATCAGTGATGGATGAGGTAGCATAATATACTTCTACGTGATAATGATTGATTAAAGAAATATTCGTAGTGCAGGAGAGTGACAGGTAAGGATCAAACCTAATTTTAATCATATTAACGCTTTTGCTCTGAACAATTGGTTCTGGGAGCTTTCCACGCATCGATGATATCATTATTAAAGAAAATGAATATTTTGTGCGTTTCAGATTAACGCGGTGACTTTAAGTTTTACCCCCATCTTCTCTCGTTTGCTGCAATGGTTCGAAAGGAAAGAAGTTTTCTATATCGGCGTTGTTGAATCTTCTAAGCAGTTTGAAACATTACTTCTACTTGCCTTGGAGCCGCCTCTTGCTCAGAGAGAACAAATTCAAAACTCGCAGTGCGTCTTCAAATGTTTTGTTACGTAGGGAAGAAATCAATTTCGTTGCTATTCGCTGAACTGCATCCAATTTTAGAATCTCCTTACATGGGCGGGAGTTCCAGAGCTGCACTGCATATTCGAGGTGGAGTCTAACTAGATTTAAGTATAGTGGCTTTTATATGCAAAGTTTCTGTTGATAAATCCTTACATCGTACTTGCTTTCTTGGAAATTTTTTTACAATGTTGGAAGAATCTGAAGTTATTGGAGAGAGTGACCTCTACATCCCTCACACAAGGGGTGTCTTTTTATCTTGTGGCCCATCAGTTCATACCTGAATTTCTGACTGAGGTTTCCTACGTGCATCGGCTGACATTTATGAACGTTAAATGGCTTTTGCCATTTTCTAGACTGTGCAGCTATTCTGTCTAGATCCTCTTGTACTCTTAGTCTATTTTCTTAAGTTAATATGGCATAGCACTAAGTTATTCAGCCCTGCATCACTGATGAAAAGTATAGGTTCCAGAAGGGATCCCAGAGGAACTCCACTGTAGTACAGGTGACCACGGTGTTGATCCATTATTTATTACGTCTCTGCTCACGTAACCAGAGCTGCTTCTATCTAGTGTGCTAGGCAACCAGTGATCCAAGGCCACTGACTTTAAGCATCAGTATATCGTCGGGGAATTTCGTCGAATGCTTTTTGGACATCGAGAAGCGTATTGAATGCTTTTTGGACATCGATAAGCGTATTGAATGCTTTTTGGACATCGATAAGCGTATTGAATGCTTTTTGGACATCGAGAAGCGTATTATATATCGCTTTAGTCTTGTGCTGGGTATTAGGTAATTCACGATACAATTCAAGGAGGTTCCTAAGGCATGACCTGTGTCTTTTATAGATCAATACTGTGTATTAAGAATCAGGCTGTGTTGCTCCAGGGAGGCAGCGGTTTTGCCCCTTAATAATCGACTCCAAAAGTTCGTACTTCATTCATGTGAGGCTAATAGGACGGTAATCGCTAGGCATTTCACGGCTTCCCTCTTTTTGAATACAGGAGTAACGTCTGCCGGTCGGTCTCCAGTCCTGTGGGGCTGTTCCATCCTGGAAAAAGTCATGAAAACAAGTGAGCGTTCCGGCATTTTCGTGTTTGACGTTTTAGTTAGTCGTGGATAGAAACCATCAGGACCTGGACTTATGTTAGTCTTCATCATAACTATTTTGTTAATGCTTCTCTAACTGTGACTGTAAATTCAGGTTTCGTGTATGTATGTGTGTGTGTGTGTGTGTGTGTGTGTGTGTGTGTGTACAAGTTATTACCGTCTCATAATTCATGTCGCTACTCTATGGTGTGGAATCAGTACCGAAAAAAAAAGATATGTTCAGGGTTGTTGATTTTATCATCCACATTGAGAGGATATGAGCAAGAGAGAGAGAGCTGTGGAAAGTTAGCTGGCCAACCATACCCATCAACTCTCTCTCTTTCTCTTTCTCTCTCTCTTTCTCTTTCTCTCTCTCTCTCTCTCTCTCTCTCTCTCTCTCTCTCTCTCTCTCTCTCTCTCTCTCTCTCTCTCTCTCTCTCCCCTACCCGGAGGACCGGGTGTAAAGTAACAGGTATCATCATGTGCTGCGGGCTTGGCGGCCTTATTGTGGAGTTCGATGGCCTTTGATAAAGTCCAATGCCAGCCACTGACACGCCCCGGGTAGCGGGGTGGGGAGGCGCCCCTCACCAGGGAGTGTCGCACCGGGGGTAGAGAGAGAGAGAGAGAGAGAGAGAGAGAGAGAGAGAGAGAGAGAGAGAGAGAGAGAGAGAGAGAGAGAGAGAGAGAGAGAGTACCTTAGTGGAAACACATTGGAAAGACACACACACACACACACACACACACACACACACACACACACACACACACACACACATATATATATATATATATATATATATATATATATATATATATATATATATATATATATATATATATATATATATATATATATATAAAGGCTCATTCTCACTAATATTTTGTCTAATCTGTGTGAAGATAAGAATAGAACAGAGGGCTTTCTCCCTACACTCCACATTCTAAAAAAAAAAGAAAACCGAAAAATGAAAAAAGAAAAAAGAAAGAGGGTGCATTTGTGAAGTACGCCTGCGTGGACTTTGACAGGATAGAACGAATCAGAAAATCCTGGTATGAATTCTTACCACACTCTCCCCCTCTGTGCTCCGCTGCTCTTAAAACTCTGGTAAGTGGTTTCGGTCAGCTGGTATAATATATTCTTCGCGTCTGGAATGAGAAAAATGAATTAGAATTTATAAATATTTTTATATTCATTTTTCTATATTCACTAGATAGATATCTGGACTGATGAATTTTTTTTTCACCAAGTTGTAAAGGTTTTCATGAAAAATGTGTATTGGTTATTTGTTCCGATGTTTATTGCATCTTTGTGTAAGGAAACGCTTTCCTGTGTCAGTATTACGTACTCTAGCTTTAAATGTTTATTTTTTTAGTATTTGTTGTCGTAGCTGCATTACCCTGTATTTCAAAAAGATCCTTGTAATTTATATTATCGAGTTTGTTAAAGATTTGGAAGCCATATAATCCGTTACCCAGACGTCTACGCTAAACATTTTTTTAGGGTAAAGAGGTTTAACCCTCTCAGCTTCTCTTCAAACGACCTACTTCAGTGAAAAGGCATTTATGCTCTTTTAGCCCTCTCTTCATACGCAGGTTTCTCAGAGCTGGAACCCATTTCGTCGCAATTCTCTGTACTTGTTCCAGTCCTTCCACCTCCTCTATGTGGTCTGGAGACCAGAATGTGGTGACACCATGTTTATGGCCTGGTCTTACAGAAGCATTCGAGAGAGTAGGTTTTATTTCCAGTGTTTTGTAGTCAATGTTCAGTGGTTTATTTCTCGAAGTTATACAGTGTTTAGGATACGTCCGTTTGGTACAGATAACAGCTGATAACAGCTCCCAAGATCCTTCTCTTTATTCACTCTGTATGATAGATTTTAGAAGGCTTGATATTCTAATTTGCAAAGTGCGTAACTTGACATTTCTATACATTAGATTTCACCTGACATTTACTTGACCACTTTGCTAGATTATCAAGATTTCTTTGGATAATTCTAACAGTCTTGCTCAATTCTGAAAGCTCTACCCCCAAGTTTTTGCAGCGTTAGCAAATTTTTATATCTTCGGTACGTGACCCAGCTATACATGACTGATGCATATTATGAAAACAACGGGGTCAAGGGACAGACCCCTGGGGCACTCCACTCGTCCGGTTCCGCTGGTCTGGGGCTTCGCTGTGGGAAATGACACGTTGTTTTCTGCTGTCCCGTGAGTCGGTCATCCATCTTTACACATGGTTCGACTCCCATTCCATGTGATGTCATATATATATATGTGTGTGTGTGTGTGTGTGTGTGTGTGTGTGTGTGTGTGTGAGAGAGAGAGAGAGAGAGAGAGAGAGAGAGAGAGAGAGAGTGGGGGAGAGGTCATCAGACCCTGGCTGGTATCGCCACCAGTCGTTTACTGTTTATGACGAGTATTTATCAAGCGGCTCATAAGGCCACACACACACACACACACACACACACACACACACAGCCCGGTGATCCAGGAGGCTCCCAGCCAGGCCTTCATCACCGCTCATAATGGAAATGTAAGCAACAAGCCTTTGCATCTCCTACAGATACCTGCCTCATACATCTGAGGCAATCTAGCATGATAAAGTAAGAATATATATATATATATATATATATATATATATATATATATATATATATATATATATATATATATATATATTTACCAAATGGCGTCCTAGCTTCGTCTCTTCGATGTATATCAACTGACTGTTATATTTCTCTCTTGTGTCTCCCCTGATGATGTGATTATCACACGAAAGTGCACTTGGGAACTTTTCGTGTTTCATTTTCCCCGTGGACTCATATATATATATATATATATATATATATATATATATATATATATATATATATATATATATATGTGTGTGTGTGTGTATTTTGTCTTCGTCCTAATCGTCGTTTCCCACCCTAGAGAGATAGCATTAAGGACAAAAATCCCTTAGTTCCTTCCTCTGCTCTTCCCATTTGTTTTGGAATGTTATGATACAGAAGGGGAGGATTTCCAGTACCCCCCTTCCAACTCCAGCCCCACCCTTAGTCGTCTTTAAATAACCCGCAGGAGATACGTAGGAAAACGATGATTTAGAAAGGCGAATCTTATTGGAACATAGAAAAGCCTTAAAGAAAATCTCCTCAGATTATGAAGCAAGCGGGGGGAAAAAGTGTTAAGACTTACCGGAAACATCCTGGGTCTATGTAAATGAAGGTAACTGTATCGTAAAAAGAAAAGGAAACATTAAGCAGTTCTGTTTTATCTTATCACAAGTAAAAGGGATACATGATAAGAGCAGCATAGGATATATGATACAAACATGTTGATAGAAATATATAGTAACATTAATTTATTACCATTACAGAATCCCATGAATACGTAATTCCTTTTTCAAAGGAAGGTTATGCAATGACTTGTGGTACGGGATATACGAACAGTGTTCAACATGATGAATCAAAGTCCGATATTTAATAATTCTGTTTTTTTCATCTAAAGAGCTTCGATGACTGGCAGTTGTTGTGGTAGACAGTTGAACCTGAGTTTACTCAGTTTAGGTTTTATGATCATACCTGATGATGAGTTGAACCCTCCCACACCCAGGTCGTAGGGTTCTCTCTCTCTCTGCTTCACGTCCTCTGGTTAGGTTCAAGGTTTACTTTGCATGTATCCTGCTGCCTCACTGGTTCTGGAAGGAAACGCTGATTTATAATGTAATAACCTCTCAGACCCATTCATTGCCTTTTGAACCTTCTCAATACCTCCCATTTTCCCTTGAAAGCGTCCGCTGGCCACTCGAACCCCTCGAGTGCAGATCGAACCCCTCCATTGCCCCCTCGAACGCACTCATACCCACCTCGAACTAAATGATTGCTGATGGAACCGAACCATAACTCTCTCGAACTCAAACAATATTGTTCGAATCCACACACTCAAACCCGCACGTTGCCCCTCGAACCCACCCATGACCATGGAAGTCTTGATAAACCACGTTCTCCTGATGCTTCGAGTCGTTATCTCATGAATGCTCATACCACTGATCCCCGAAGCTTCGAACCACAACTCCAAGTTCTATATGGATCTTCAAATCCAATTATTCTTTTAAGATAATTCTCAAACATATGCCGATTGTAAAAGGGCCATGCATATTGATCATACTTACCATCTGATGAAGTACATTATAGAATCGTTCCGTCACATGACGTGTTATGCAGTGTAAACCACACATGAACACAGCCGCTGCTCGTGAACCCTAACTAGAAGTTTACTAGGGTAAAGGAAGAGACAAGAACCAAGAGCTGTGTTATCAACCTATGCTGGCTAGCATCACAGTAGTGAGGGAGCCGACTTGATTACAACATTGATGTGAACGCAAGAACAGAAGAGGTTCAGAAATGCAGAGAGAGAGAGAGAGAGAGAGAGAGAGAGAGAGAGAGAGAGAGAGAGAGAGAGAGAGAGAGAAGATAGTCCACGGTGATTTAGGTGCTCGTTGGTAAATCTGTTTTGGCCTGACTGGCGGTGCCTTTACTGAGGTCAACAGTTTCAGAGTTCAGTTGCTGACCGCTAATTGGAGGCTGCGGGTGCGGGTGCGGCTTCTAAGCCGCCGACCTGTCGTCTTTGATGTACAGGGAAAGTGAACAGCAAATTCCTCATCTAATAACCCTCTCATGTTGAGAGACCTGACGTGGATGATATATGCATTCGTTGGTCATCATTCTAGATAACGTTATGATCCAAACTTCACGATTAGAAACTTCTTCTTTTCTGTGTCGAGTGAAAATGTTTTCGTATAGAAATAGAACTTTTGATGTTTCCCATTTAAAAACTACAGACTGATGGTGATTTTAAACCTGCCCTTCATAGTACGGGGACACCTGAGCGGATCGGTGAACCTAGAGGCGTACAACAGTTTCAAAAGCGACTGGCAGCAAGCACTTTACGGTAGACCGGCCTGCAGCTTAGCTGGCTGACATACGATTAGTTTTAGGTATAATTGAAGTGCACATTCCGAAGGAGAATTAAATGATTTTGCACTGGAAACACTTCAGGAAATATCGAAGTTCTTGGAATCGTGGTTATGAAGGATGTCTGACACTCATACACTCGAACAAAGTTACATTTAGCCTGTCTACACCTGCAGTGACTAGTAAGACGTAACATTGTTTAGATAAGGAAGATTTGCATTATCAGTTTTTCCCTCTTGAGAGCAAACATGAAAAGCGGTGTCCTGCTTCATGACACATGACAATCAGGACACACCAGGAAAAGTTCTTCAGGCAGGTCATGGGGCATGTCAGATGTCCTCTGTGGGTCACATGTCAGATGTCCTCTGTGGGTCACATGTCAGATGTCCTCTGTGGGTCACATGTCAGATGTCCTCTGTGGGTCACATGTCAGATGTCCTCTGTGGGTCACATGTCAGATGTCCTCTGTGGGTCACATGTCAGATGTCCTCTGTGGGTCACATGTCAGATGTCCTCTGTGGGTCACATGTCAGATGTCCTCTGTGGGTCACGGGCTTGAACTAGTAACGTTACCCGGCCTGGCCACAGCAGTACGGGAGCATCCTGAGTGTAGCGCACAAGCAGACTGTTTTCTCCATTATCCATTTTTATTAAGAGGTGAACGTGAGCGTCGTATTGCGGGGTACGAAGGATGCAGTGAAACAGAGGGAAAATTGTGAGGACGGGCCGTTGGTAACCTCGTAAAAAGAAGGTGGCCAGAGATGGCAGTGTTGATGTTTGAGATCTGGTCGTGTGTTCGTGGCTTCCCTCTCCTGATTGCCAATCAGAAGTTCTCATATCTTCCCTCAGCTCCCGGGGATTGCAGTGGCTTTTTTTCGTAGTCTCTCAGAAAGCATGTAAATCTGTTTTGTCGTAGTTCTTGTATATGATTTTTCTATATATTTGATATTAGGTGTATTATGTTCCATATAGATAGTTTTTGTATGTGAAATATTTTTTTTTATGAAAGAATTAACCGGAATATGAATAACAGGAATGAAAGAATCAATAGACACCTTAGATTGAATATTAATTAATTATTTGAATTTGAACTTTCAATGGGTGTGGGGCCCCCGACAATGGGTAGGGCCCCAAACAAGTTGCTCTCCCCAGAGTCCCCCATAACTTTTAATCCCCCCCCCACCCCAACTGGTCTTGCGTTCCACTTAAGTTTAACGTTACCTTTTACATGAGGCCGAGGCATGAGATGAGAACCTGATGTATTTGATCATGATTATCAGTAGCAATACCTTTAATCTCTGAGTCCAAGCAACGTTATGAGGCGATACTTCTCACTACCTGAGTATTGTACAACCCAATGAGGCAAATACACTCACACCCTTTTTATTTTTAAGTATATTGATACCGTCGCTGCTCTGGGGCCGTGACGCCCTTGATCTACAACTGTGGTCGGCCTCGAGCGTGATCGCATCCTCAGTCTCACGACAGAGAAGCTGGGTTCTCCAACCTCACGTCTGTAGCTTGAAGGTGAGGGCGGCCAGCAGAGTTGTGAGTGAGGCATCCTATATAACCTGAAGGTGTGACGTCGTCACCTCGAGCCTCACAAGACGTTCTTTCTCCTCCTGAGCCACGACCCTGCTGGGGTGGCTGACCAGGTGGATGAGTCCTCGTCTCGCTTCCCATCCCCCACAACAGATGCGGTATTGACCTAATGACCATGAATACCCCTTTTTTTTGTGAGAAGTTTGAGGTGCAACTCTGTGAAACTTGGGAGACAACAAGTGTGTGACTCGTTCACCATGCAGTATAGATACCTTGGTATGAGTTGCCAGCTGTTCTTAGAGGTTTAGGCCAAGATCCCCCTCGATCAACGAGTTCATTCCAGACGTGTTCAACTTCGTTTCATTCCCCCGTTCCCCTCCCTCAACTTCCAGGGACACGCACCACCGTTCGTGCCTTTACATTGCCAGCGAAATTCTGGTAACAGTGACCTATCGCAGTGACCCATCGATCGTGCAAGGTTATTGGTCGTTCATCACCTGAGGGTTGTAATTCAAATATTGGATGGGTAGCTGCTGTTGTGTCGTTGAGCGTAACGCCCCCCCCCCCCTGAACCCCCCCTCCCCCCAGGTGTACCTCAAGTGGTACGTGTACCGCCAGGGTAGTGTAGCGCTTGGGTGGAGAGCCTTGATGTAGAGCAGTTTGAATTGATCACTTGGTCGCCTGATGAATTATGGGAAATGTCTTTCATCTGTTCTGTTGACACACACACACACACACACACACATATATATATATATATATATATATATATATATATATATATATATATATATATATATATATATATATATATATATATATAGATAGATAGATATATGCACAATCACCACTGGAAAGAAAAATAAGACGGTGAGTACTTTCGTTTATTACATCCTCAGACAGAGTGAGGGAGATACAGGTGTTGACGTTTTAAAAGCACAGAGGCAACACAGTAAGGTCGGGCTTCCTCATCCCCGTGTGGAGTGCTGGTGGGCACTGATCATGTGACCTTACGTGTGACCTCCCTCTCCTTACATGGTGTGTGGACAGGGTTTTTCTGATGGATCCTTCTTAATGATTATATATATATATATATATATATATATATATATATATATATATACAAAACCTTTATTATTTAATTGAAAACACAGCTTATTGAGAAAGAGAATACTTGTACAATCATTATGAACACAAGTGTGAAAGAACTACTCCATGTCAGGTCATGATGATACACAATGATCATATATACAACGTTAGAACAACTCACATTGATCAATATTCTGAGTTTAAACCAAAACACGGTAATCAGATACTAAAAATTCCACTATTGTATACGTTGGATACCAAAATATTTAAACAGACAAAGTAATAGAATATTAGGAAAACTAGTCAGCCACTGACACCAGCGGGGGCTCCCTCACGACCAGTTAAGCAAAAAAAAGAGAAAAACAAAAACTAATTGTGAACGAGGTATAATGTAGATGATGAGGAAAACTGTATCATCTGGTGAGCCGGGTAATTGAGATGGACAGAACGCATACCACGAGAGAGAGAGAGAGAGAGAGAGAGAGAGAGAGAGAGAGAGAGAGAGAGACTGCAGCAGCAGCAGCAGAAGGGACAAACATCGAAACCGCGCCAAATACACACCTGATGAGCCAATATAAACAGAGGGAGTCCAGACTACACACACACACACACACACACACACACACACACACACACACAATATCTCTCCCTCACCCTTACAGAACAAACGTACATCTCCCTCAGCCTCTCCGCCACTCCCACCTTCTCCCTTAACCTCACCATCACCCTCTCCCTCAACCACACCCTTAATTTCTCGTTCATCCTCTCCTTCTTTCATTCCCCCATCCTCACCCTCCTCTCCCTGCCTCTCACACCACTTTTTCACACTCTCCCTCACCCTTAGCCTCAACCTCATCATCATCATCCACCCCATCCCTTTCCCTCACCCTCACCCCTATCACCCCCACTCTCTCCCTCTCACCTCTCCTACCATTTACCTCACCTCCTTTCCTCCCTCCCTCAACCACCCTCACCCTCCCTCACCCTCCTGAGCCCAGAACAGGACAACATGTGCACCAATTACTCGCCCAAATGGCCTATCTCCTTCGTACGTTGGCGGGCACTGTTATAATAGCCAAGCCTTAATAAACCCCCTCGTACCATTTTTTTTTTCCTTCCTCATCATCCTCATCTTCTCCTCCTCCTCCTGCTGCTCGTCTGAGGATAGCATAAGTGGCCGTATATCATGGCGAGTGTAACACGAACACTGGCCAGGATGTCTTCTCACGGTGACATCACGCCTTGGTTCGCCCGCTTGCCAGTCATTATGTTCGCCAAGCCATCATCTAGATGAAGTTCGAACCATTAAGTCCGAACCATTAAGTCTTTTTGCCTGCGTTGCTCGTTTTCTTTTTTTTTTTATACTATGTATATATATATCTTTTAAGCTCTCTCAATGCAATATATTTTGTCTGCTTAAAGCCACTGACTGCATGTGTGATTTAAGACGCTGGTGGTTGAGATCTATCTATGCTTATATCCTTGGTAGAGATGCAAGTCTTTCGAGTGTTTTATTTTATTTTTTTTTTGGTTTTGGAGATTCATGTTCGAGACATGGATTCGAGTCGGTGTTGTTGAATTCGAACCTTGCAGTTTGAGAGCGAATCTAATGGATTTTATTGACGTTTGAACCCGGGTCGTCGACCTGACCGACCCGCAGAGAGATATATGAACTGTCCTGTGTTCAACAGAGCTGTTGTGTCCCGCACAATGGAGAGGATATGTTAGAATCATTTGTTGAACTTCTCAGGTTATCCGGAGAGCAAGGGATTCGAAGCCGAAGACGATCTGTACGTAATATCTGATCTTCCAAATTGGTGAATTTAAGTGACTATTATGTTGTTCAGTAACACATTTTCTTCTCATTTGAGTCCAGAATTCGGATCTTGAATTGAGGATCGAAAAATATTTTGTCCAATTCCCTCCGTTTTCTGTCGTCTGTGACATTTTTAGCTGAGTTCGATTTTATGGTTCATTATATTCAATGTTTCATGAATAGTCTGTTATTTTATGAGTCACTCCAAGTGATTAATGAGCGAAACACCATGTTGGGTATCTTGCCAAACTGTGAGCTGGTGAACTGAGGAAGAATCACAACTATTTCGTTCTTTTATTTTCGTATTAGAATAACAAGTTGGGTCCCTTTAGAAATCGGTGAATGTACTCTCCTTTCAGACGCTGAGTTGTTGGGTCTTCTTGGTTCTGTAGCGTAAAATGGACTTGTAATTATAACTTTTGGGTTGAGTCAAGAATTCTGGAATTTTATATTACTTGAGGTAGAATTCTGTGTTATTTGAAGTATTTAGTCATTAGGATCATCAAAAAAGAAAAGAATATAAATGCGCTTGTGGTAATACGAAGAACTGTTGTCCATTAAGTTACTGAATAGTATAAAGAGTCAAATGTATCGTATGATAATGGGTAGTTAAGCGTCAAATGTATTCGATGATAATGGGTAGTAAAGCTGGTCAAATGTATTAGATGATAATGGGTAGTTAAGCGTCAAATGTATTGGATGATAATGGGTAGTTAAGCTGGTCAAATGTATTGGATGATGATGGGCAGTTAAGTCGGTCAGATATAGCCGATGATAGTGAGCAGTAGTGCCATACGAGGATGAGAAGTTGAACAGCTTCATGCATGAGGAAGTCTTCGAATTATCTTCGTCCCATTTACAATCAGATGGTGGTCGACCCCCGCTGGCAGACTCGGGGGTTCCTTCCACTTCCCCCCCGGCAGCTCAGGGGATATGAGATCGTGGTATCCAGCGGGTCCTAGCTGCCTGTAGAGGTCATCAGATCCCCACACATCCTTAACAGGTCCTGCAGCAGCCAGCAGGACTCCTCCTCCCAAACACACGAGTGTCGACTCCCACCACGATCATCACATTCTGATTTCTTGATTGAATGTCGACAGCGTTGAAGACCAGATTCCTAAATACGTGAACCACACCTTTAAGACCACTGAGGAGTGTAGATATCTTGCTAATGTTAAGTAACCGTAGAACTTCTGTCGACGTGGCGACAGTAACATGACGTGAGGGGGGAATTGAAATCAATGATTTCTTCGACGAATTTTCGTTGTGATACATTGAGAACACGTCTGGACCTTCTCCGATGCCTCCTACCCCAGCCTCTGGGGTGTCTCAGGCATTCTCTCCACCATGATATATAGACAGCCAAGATAATGACACAGTAATAAGGAGTCGTGCCCACCACACAGAGCCCTCATCAGTCGCTGGGGTCGGGATAGTGTATTGGATAAACAGCGTATTGTTTACCGGCGGTGGGGGAGTTGGGTGGATGTTGTGGATGGGGGTGTGTGGGGGTCGGGGGTGTGGTCTTCGTGTTCACTCCCGCTCGATACGATAATTACGCTTAACCTCTGACCTATGAGTGGCTCTGGTATGACTCCCCCCCCTCCCCCAGTGTTAGAACGCGTCGAATCGATCTAATCCTTGACCTCCCAAGGGGGGAAAAAATGCTGGTAATATCTCTCCTTCCTTGGATCTGGCCACAGCTGATGGGGAGGTAAGTGTATACCTGAGGCTATGGTCTGAAGATGGGGTGATCGAGTGACGGATTCACTCACTCAATATAGAACTGAGAAGCGAAATGACTTGATCGATTTCCTATTAGTCTGCTTAACAGGTATCTGAGAATTCCAAAAATTCCAGGTGGCAATATTTAGTCTGTCTTCAACTTGTGTTGAATGAAATTTCCATGTTTGAAAATTACCTTTACTAACAAAATGTAAGTCATTGTACCTAGGGTCAAGTTATCGTACTTTGTAGGTAGAATTCTCATACTAAAAGGATTGTTATCGTACTTGAGGGTAATTTTATTTAATAGGTTATCGTCTTCAAAGGCTTATGGTACTCAAGGAGGTATCGTGATTAAAGAAAGGCACGTACCCAGTGGGGAGCTATCATACTCATAGTATGAGATTATCGAACTGGGTTTCAGTTATCGTATTCACATAACACATACACATGTGGCATATATGACACAACCACATGGCAGATAACACATGACAGGCACCTAACACATACATACAGCATGCATGACACAAACATATGACAGTGGCACATGACAGGCACCTAACACATACATACAGCATGTATGACACAGCCACGTGACAGAGGCACATGACAGGCACCTAACACATACACATAGCATGCATGACACAGCCACGTGACAGAGGCACATGACAGGCACCTAACACATACATACAGCATGCATGACACAAACACGTGACAGAGGCACATGACAGGCCCTTAGTACACATGATACAGACCCATGATGAAGCCGCAGCAGTGATGACCCCTCACATTTACATGACAGTGTACAAGGGTTGGTTGAGTGAGGGTCAGAACCAAGTGTTTCGTGAGTTCTTAATTTATGGCGGTTTTTTTTTCTCAACACGGTCATCTGAGCGTGAGGTCGCCCGTGTAATTAAATGCCAGGCATTTTTCCTTCATAATGTCAGATGTATGCTTGATGTTCTCCGCGCATGCTGCCACTCAAATAATATACCATTCATTATATATATATATATATATATATATATATATATATATATATATATATATATATATATATATATATATATATATATATTGTTGTGTTCACATCATATTTACCAATCTAATTTATATTACTGAAACATATTTAAGAGAGTATTGAAGCAATTTGTCATAACTGGAAGTTATTATTAGTGGTTCGGGATGAAATGATACCCCTCACCCCTGGCAGCTCCTGATGGAAGGGAATTCCTCTCCGTTCTAATGAGTCCTCACGTCTGCTTTTGGACCAGACGAGGCAGGAAAGACTGGAGGCTTCCCGGAAAGGGGAGCGCCACTGCGGAGGCCAAAACCACTGGCAAAAATGTGAGGGTCATCACAGTGGGTCACGTCACTGGAGAGAAAATAATGATAGGATCATCTTCTCGGGGACGTGCTTCGGGGAATCCTAATCGACAATCGCCATATTTATCGCTGTTGATTTCCCATTACTCTCGAAGTCTCTCTTAACATCTCTCTCGAGCTAGAGTCTCCACTTGGGGAGACCTGGAACCACCAGAACCACTCCAGGCTTCCTCCTTCAGTACCTCAACCTACACACTCGAAGCTTCCTCCTTCAGTACCTCAACCTACACACTAGAAGCTTCCTCCTTCAGTACCTCAACCTACACACTCGAGGCTTCCTCCTTCAGTACCTCAACCTGCACACTCGAGGCTTCCTCCTTCAGTACCTCAACCTGCACATTCGAAGCTTCCTCCTTCAGTACCTCAACCTACACACTCGAAGCTTCCTACTTGAGTACCTCAACCTACACACTCGAAGCTTCCTACTTGAGTACCTCAACCTACACACTCGAAGCTTCCTCCTTGAGTACCTCAACCTCCTTCTTGAAGAAGAGCTATTGCGACGTCGTCTGCCGCACCTTCTCCCCGCTCGCGCCACCCGCAGGTGCGTGCTGGTGTCAGGAGAACAGCCAGGTATTTATAGCTGTTCCTGGACTCGCAAGCCGTCCAGGAGGGAGAAGGGAGAGGGAGGGAGAGGCCCCTGCCTGGATGTGACGGCTGGGTCGATACCGGGTTACAGGAAACTCAGGATTGTGGATAAGCTTACCCGTCATTGGTTTGCGGGGGAAGGTGTTCTATCCCGAAGAACATCTGTTCTTTTTAGATATATTTCAGTGATGTTATGTAATCATTACACTTGCCTGCTTCGTTAGTATTGATTATATATTTACCTTAACAGTATCACGAATCTTAACACTCTGGTTCAGTGGTTCGCGTCGCTGCTTATGTATCACGCGGATCCATGTTCGAGGATTGGAACTGAAAGCTGGGACACACACATAACCCAGCCGTTTATCCCCTTCCCTGCAGTATCGTTGGTAAGTTTAAGGGTTTCTGATATGATTCGCTATCTATCTGTGCGTGTCTATGATGGGTTTCACATCACAAGAGAAAGTACGTTTGTATATTTCCTTTTATTAATTACCCTAAGACGATTTTCTATGAAAGAGTTTTTGTATAACCCAGGATCCTGCAGCCCATGGCTGCGCTACTTACAGTAGGAGGGAAATGTGGAATCTTCGGAGTAAGAAGTCTTTTGACGAGTCTGTACTCCCAGTGATACAGTCTCGCCAAAGTGGCTCTTCATTCGCGGTGTAACTTTTTGCAGGTGGAGCCCGGCAACACACACACACACACACACACACACACGTGTATATATATATATATATATATATATATATATATATATATATATATATATATGGAGAGAGAGAGAGAGGTTGCAGGAACCTTAGTAAATGTCTTGGCTAACTGTAGGACTTTTTCCTAAAAGTTGGTCCAGGGTAAATATAGATATAATATAGTTAGCGGACTCCCGCATGTGGTGCTGCATGTGAGCGAAACTTCACTTGTAGCGACACTATTTCATCGTCAGTGACCGAAAAAGAGTACAGTCACGTCGAGGAACTCGCTCGAAGAGAGTCTATCATTTTCCTGCTCCTGATTGGAGTGCAGCCTTAGAACTGCAGGAGCCCAATGGAAGAGGTTGTGAGTTTCTGTGATTTCAAAATGGTATATATATATATATATATATATATATATATATATATATATATATATATATATATATATATATCCCTGGGGATAGGGGAGAAAGAATACTTCCCAAGTATTCCCTGCGTGTCGTAGAAGGCGACTAAAAGGGAAGGGAGCGGGGGGCTGGAAATCCTCCCCTCTCGTTTTTTTTTTTCTTTTTTTTAATTTTCCAAAAGAAGGAACAGAGAAGGGGGCCGGGTGAGGATATTTCCTCAAAGGCCCAGTCCTCTGTTCTTAGCGCTACCTCGCTGTCGCGGGAAATGGCGGATAGTATGAAAGAAAAAGAAAAGATATATATGTATATAGGTATGTATATTTGTGTGTGTGGACGTATGTATATACATGTGTATGGGGGGGGGTTGGGCCATTTCTTTCGTCTGTTTCCTTGCGCTACCTCGCAAACGCGGGAGACAGCGACAAAGTATAAAAAAAAAAAAAAAAAATATATATATATATATATATATATATATATATATATATATATATATATATATATATATATATATATGGACAGCCACGTCCACTTGGCAGGACCATAGATCATAAAATGTAATGAGTATACATACATACACACATACATACATATATATACTGATGCATGAATGTATAAATTCTATAGATATCAAGTTTCCAACAGGAATAGATTACTCTTGTCTCTGTATTGATCAACTTAATCACATAACTCATACTGTTACCGTCTACAGAATTTACAAAATCCCAAACATCCCAGAGGACAGACAGATCAGGTCCCTCCACCAGAGACAGAGTTGAGACAGTACCACACAAGGCATCTGTCTCACGCCTCGTACATGTATACACTAATCCCCACACCTGCGTCTGCCTCGCCTGCAGGTGTGGTGCGAGCTGGAGGAGGGAGGCGCCGCGTGGACGGTGCTACAGAGGCGTGGCTCCAAGACCTCGGAGACTCCCCACCCCGTCGTCGACTTCTTCAGGGACTGGGCCGAGTACAAATGGGGCTTCGGTGATCTCGAGGGCGAGTACTGGCTCGGTAAGTGCTGTGCATGTTCTCCGGTTTTTCTTATAGAATATATGAAAGATTATTCACTGTCATTCATGGTTCACTGTCATTCATCCTCGCTGTCACTCATGATTCACTGTCATTCATCATCACTGTCATTCATCATAACTGTCATTCATCATCACTGTCATTCATCATCATTGTCATTCATCATCACTGCAATTCATCACTGTCATTCATCACTGTCATTCATCATCACTGTCATTCATCCTCACTGTCATTCATCCTCGCTCTCATTCATCACCACTGCAATTCATCACTGTCATTCATCATCACTTATCATTCACCGTCATTCATCATCACTGTCATTCATCATTCACTGTCATTCATCATCACACTCATTCACCATGAGTTTGGCTGTCAGTAGACCTTGTTATCATGCAGTCGTCACTTGTGTGGGCATCACACACAGGTGTGAACACCTGCAGGCAGGAGTCACATGATAAGAAACTGCGTATGATTGAGGCTCAGGCTTCAATCATGAGTACCTAGGTCGTTCATACGTGTCCCAGATTCGGTTATCTATCTATCTATCTATCTATATATCTGTATATGTATGTATTATCCCTGGGGATAGGGGAGAAAGAATACTTCCCAGGTATTCCCTGCGTGTCGTAGAAGGCGACTAAAAGGGGAGGGAGCGGCGGGCCTGGAAATCCTCCCCTCCCGATTTTAATTTTTCAAGAGAAGGAACAGAGAAGGGGGCCAAGTGAGGATAGTCCTTCAAAGGCTCTGTCCTCTGTTCTTAACCCTGCCTCGCTAACGCGGGAAATGGCGAATAGTATGAAAGAAATTTGTAGCAAAAACACAAAAGACAAAGAAAAGACTCTCTCTCTCTCTCTCTCTCTCTCTCTCTCTCTCTCTCTCTCTCTCTCTCTCTCTCTCTCTCTCTCTCTCTCACACACACACACACACACACTGACACAAGAACCCCCGCAGCAGGCAGGAAGCCGTGCCAGCCCCCGTTTCCCCACCCAGCCTCATATTGCCTCCCTCAAAAGTTCCACATGCACTCGTTCAATTTGCTCTCTGGGCCGTGCAACCGACCGACCAGAAAATGGTGATTCCATCTAGAATTGAAATACATTGAATCTCTCCCAGTGTCCTGCCAGCTCCTGATTCTGCGAGCTGGTGCTCTCTCTCTCTCTCTCTCTCTCTCTCTCTCTCTCTCTCTCTCTCTCTCTCTCTCTCTCTCTCTCTCTCTCCTTAGACCACTGCAGTTCCTTGAAGGTGAATAATGAAATAACAGAATAATGAGAGAGAAAAAAAAGGAGAAAGAAGGAAAATTTAGAGAGAGAGAGAAAAAAAAGAGAGAGTATATAAGCAGGAACTGTGTGCGTTACAATATTATGTAACATCATACTCTAGTTTTAAACTCTTGTGTTCCATTATGTTCAATTCTGAGGGTCGTTTTTTAATGAAATTTTATATATATATATATATATATATATATATATATATATATATATATATATATATATATATACACACGTATATTTTTCTTTTACTGAGTGACATTGGAGGACGTGTTTTGCCCCCACACTCTGGGGGCGGGCGGGAGGGCTTGGTGGTGGAGATGATCGAGCAGCACCAGACTCGCTCACACACGCCGTGGCTGACCCAGGGTCACAGAAGGATGGAGAGTAGGGAATGTGTACTACAAGATAACACGTTTCAAGTGAAGTTCAAGATCAAGATAAGCGGCTCAAGCAGTGTTAGAGCTTGAAAGAAGATAAGCTTCATATATATATATATATATATATATATATATATATATATATATATATATATATATATATATATATATATATATGCTCGCCATTTTACGCATGAGCGAGGTAGCGTCAAAAACATACGACAGAGTCTTAGAGGGGAAATTCTTCACTCGGCTTCTTGCTCTGTTCTTTGTTTTGGAAAGAAATACAGGAAGGGAGGATTTCCAGCCACCCGCACCCACACCTCTCAGTCGGCCAGGATCGAATCCGGGGCCACTAGCCTATAATCACCCCTATCTATCTATCTATCTATCTATCTATCTATCTAGAGAGAGAGAGAGAGAGAGAGAGAGAGAGAGAGAGAGAGAGTTGTAGTTGTAGAGGTGCTGGTGTGGTCGGGTGGGTCGTGTCTTTGTGTCAGCACCGGTCAGGTCAGCATGATAATAATGAGTACGTCTGCAGCAGCAGCAGCAGTGGCTGGACATCAAAGACGCTCCTCCTCCGGGGGATCTCTCTAGCCAACAAACAGTGAGAGATCAAACAGCTTCTCCCCCCCCTCTGAACTTCCTGTGAAGGTGTTTAAATGGATAGATAGGTAAATAGATAGAGATAGATAGATAGATAGATAGATGAATAGATAGATAGATAGATAGGTAAATAGATAGATAGATAGATAGGTAAATAGATAGATATATAGATAAATTGTTAAATGAGTGTACTGACAGATAGATGGATAGATAGGTAGACAGAAAAATAGATTAATATCTTACATATATAGAGATATCACACATTTCAACTGATAGATGGGAAAAAATAGATGCATACAAAGTCAGTAGTCTATCAGAGCAGGTCCACAAATCATGCATTACATATAACTACATTCATATCATCCGAATGACATGTGTATTTATGTATACATGTACCCTGTGCCTTTCCTCCGCATGTATATCATCTTTTATAAATAATTCTCATTATATTTACTGATCATCTGTCATATTTCCCGTTTTTTTTTAAGTGTAAATAATAATATCTTAATTAATATATTTTTCCTCCACGTTTCCCGTTTTTTTAAAGTGTAGATAAGAATATTTGAGTTAATATATTTTTCCTCCACGTTTCCCGTTTTTTTTTAAGTTGTAGATAAGAATATTTGAATTAATATATTTTTCCTCCACGTTTCCTCGTGTGCGGGTGATGGCCACCCCCTTCCAGGCCTGGAGTATATTTACCAGCTGACGCAATCGGGAGACTACGAACTGCGGGTCGATCTCCAGGACTGGGCTAACGAGACGCGCTGGGCCAAGTACAAGCACTTCGCTCTAGCCAGCGAGAACCACAACTACACACTCACCCTTGGCGACTATGAGGGCACGGCAGGTGAGTGTGGGAGGGATGAGGTTAGCTCTTGAATGGGGGTCTGTGAGGAGGAAGGGGGGTGTGTGGTAAATTGTAGAGGTTGTGGACGGAGTGATGCGGTCAGTCCTTGTGGGTGGTTAAGAGGAGGTGTTGTGGTTAATTCTAGAGGGTTGTAGATGAGTGAGGGAGTTGGCTCGGGAGATGGTGAGGTTGATTAAAGAAGGTTATGCTGGGGAGATGATGTTTCTGGAGGTTACGAGGAGATGAAGAGGTTAGTTTTCGCGATTTAAGAAAGTCGAAGTCGTGAAATTCTGGTGGTTATGAGGGCGTGAGGGATCAGGTCTTGAGGTTATGAGAGGCACGGAGACCAGTTACGTGAGTTTCGAGGTCTTTTACTGAGGTTATGAGGGTAAGGAGCTATGAGCAATCTTACCTGTCTGATGAACGTGATTTAAGGAGGTCCATAGGGTGAAACCAAGCCAGGTCAGGTCAAGTCAGGTCAGGTTAATTCTATTTTAATATGTGTGCTGAGGTGGCCAGAGACAGATTAGAAAACGGAGTTCCTTCGTAATGATATGGTTATCGGAAGAAAAAATGTGGAATGACAGGGAAAGATTATATAGCTTATTTTTCATTTCTTTTTCCGAGAGAAAACACGATATGGTTGGTTGTGTGAACAGTATAAAGTGTATGAGGTGGCTAGGTAGACCTTACAGGAGGCATATGATAGGAGAGAGAAGATTAGCCGAGCACACTAGATTGTCAAGGGCCTCAGAGAATATAATGTAAGTAGATTATCCAGTTATTTTAGATCGTCAAGGGTGGGGGAGAGTTGGGGTTGGGGTGGTGTTAATGAGCAGAGCGAATGTGAGAACAAAGATGATTGAGAGATGAACAAACGATGACTAGAGGAACAGCTGGCAATTCAACACCGTAAATATATATAAAAGTCGGAGAGAGAGAGAGAGAGAGAGAGAGAGAGAGAGAGAGAGAGAGAGAGAGAGAGAAGTCAGATGAGAGACAATCATCATGGACACGATACAAGATGAGGTCGAGGTGTGGATGGCGTTCTTAAAGACCAGTCATGTAAGAGGTTGCTGCGGGCGTCAACGTGAGAGGGTCTGTTATGGAGAGGGAAGACCAACGCGATGGAATGCTGCACAGATGGTGAGGGGATGAGGAGGAAAAGTGACGTCGAGACAAAACCCTGAACGTTTTTGATGATGGCGATGAGAAGGGAAGAAGAAAGAATGATGGAGTTAAAAGAGGAAAATAGATTATGAATGACAAAGATGATTGAAAGTGAATGTTATTGGACACGGGTTGAATGGAAGTCTAAAGGAGGACAGGAGGTTACTTTGCGGGTGGGTAAATGTATGCAGAGAGAAAGAGCTGTGTGAAGGATTTGTTAGGCACGGACTTGGTAGAATGCTGGCGAGGTTGGGAGGTTGGCTGAGGGTCCTACAGAGATGGAAAGGGATTTTAAGGCTTTACTGTGATGATGATGTTATATACAGGCGCTGGTCTCTGGTTGGACGAGAGTGGGAGAGTACCAAGTCAGTAGATACGTGAGGAAATACAAAGGAGAAAAGTACTGACAGAAAATGGAAGGGAGGTGGTTCATACACTGAGATAGTAACAAGAGCCGGTGATACACTAGCTGATAGAGATACTATGTATGGCCGTGGAGGGAGGTGTTCGTGCACCAGATGAGTGAAGGAAGGTAATAGTCATTCTGGTGCTCATAAAGATGATTACAAGACCCACAGAGGAATGAGTCATCTGAGAATAACTTGCAGATTGAGTAATAGGAATGTGATCAGACACGTGAAAAGGATTACCACACACAGGGAGTTAGGGAAAGATGAGGGTGCGTGTGGACCACTGGCTTGCATCTGAGCAGACACTGCGAAGAAATGCAGAGAGAAATAACAAACTACTTCAGCGTTTATGGTCATACGAGAGCCCTTGATAATGGAAATGTTGAGGTACATTTTGCTGTGTGCAGAAAAGTGTTAAATGCTGTTAACTTTTTATAATGGATGTAGTGTTTGCGTGGCAGTAAAGATTGGTGTGAGTCAGTGGGAGTGGTGGTTTGAGGCAAATGTGGAAGTGCGTCAGGGTTGTGTGAGGTCACCTCTCTGGTCTGGTGTGGGGTCAAGATGGAGTGGGTGTGGGGTCGAGATGGAGAGAGGAGTGTGAGGCCGAGATGGAGTGGGTGAGGATCATGACGGAAGGGAGTGAAGATTTTACCACAGTTGTGTGTGGACGATACTGTTGCCTAAGTCAGATGAGATCATGGTCCTGAGGAGAAAGAGGGATTCTGTTGCTTATTCAGTTATAGGATTCTGTGGGCAAAGGCAAATATGATACATTCTTTCATGTTTAAAGAGGGATTTACAATCGCCGTGTAATGTCAGGCTGAGAGAGGACGAACTGAAGGTTGAAGAGATGTCTCACGTACTCGGGAATGAAGGCCGGTAGAGTCTGTAGTGGGAAGCTTGACGTTAATAGCAGAGTAAGTGCAAGGAAGAAGAACCCGAGATGCTTTGAGAGCTCACGCAACTAGGGAGGAGGTGCGAGTCGAGATTGTAAGTAAGAACCTGGACGATGAACTGATGGTCGCAGCCGCAATGTATGACTGTACCACCCTTGGTCCTAGGTACGAATGGATCAGAAAGGAGAAGAGGGATGACCTTAATGATATGAAGAGTTATGACTAATTCAGGAGACCGTCAGAGCAGAGAATGATGCTGTGAAAATGACAACTTACCTTGGAAGAGAGAGAGAGAGAGAGCTATGATACAAACACCTTGATAAAGTCTTTCATGAAGATGGTATGGCTAAGAAGAGTGTACGACAAGGAAGTTTGTGAACTTAGGTTGCCTGGTAGACCTCGAAAGAGATGGATAGACTCGGTGGATAAGCCGCCGAGGAGCAGGTGACAGTGTGGAGGGTTAAGTATGGACTTTGGATACAATTTGTATTTTGGAATAAAAAGATACATGGGAAGAAGGATCAGCTCAGGACCTACAACAGAGAGATATAAAGCCCCAGAGCTGCAAGTGTGGAAAACATAACGAGTATTCTGCTGGTATGAATGGCTTATAGAAATAACGAAACAAAATGGAAAAAAAAAAGAATGCAGATAGTTTTATATACAATAAATCTAAACTTTACAACATTTTTCCCCTGATGGAATCGAGGACGTTGTGTTCCCCGCACTTCTATCTGTTAGTTGGACATAGTTTGGTCCCGGCCAATTATAAGAGGGACCTCAGAGTGACCATGGCAAGCGATGTAATCCTCGAAGCCGCTATGACTTGAACACAATGCCACTGTGCTCGTCGGCGCCGGGTACCCTCAGATTAATTAAACCTGTGTGTGTGTGTGTGTGTGTGTGTTGTTCATCATTGGGGGTTTTCTCAGTGAGACAAACACTGATTCACCTTTCAGGCGGTTGTTATCGTGCTTACAAGACCAAATTGCCCTGCTCAAGGGGCCTGTACAATATCATCACCCTCAGGGAAGGTAGGTACCGTGGTCTTAAGACGTAGTAATAACATCGTACCCGAAGCGCTTAGTTATTATACCTGGATCGTATGTTAAGGGTCAGAGCATCGAGGAGTTATCGTACTCAGGAGTTTCAAGTTGTTGTACTTGAGTGTCGTCTTCCGAATGAGTAAAGTTACCGTATGTAAAGGATGTAGATAACGTACGGAAGGATGCACGTTATCTGACAATGAGCGATCAAGTTAGGCATCTGTCTCGCCATGATGCCAGCATCCCGCCTCATGGCGATTCACGAGGAAAAACAGAAAAACCAATAAAACAGTGCTAAGCCACACTAGCCAGTACTGTCGGCCCCACGAAGCATTCTATTGAGGACTCTGGCTCTTAGAGGAAGTGAAGCCAGACGCTTCTGTTGCGCTTGAAGCCCAAAACGTCATCAACGTCAATCAGGGGGAAAGGTGGCTGGATTTAATTGGATCTGTGTCCATCTGGGCGATGGAATTTAATCTGTATCTCGCTCTTTCCTGCGAATCGTTACGGAGTTGTTGGCTCATATCACTCCCTCAGCGGAACGAGCTCGAGGGGCGGTGGTCCCTGCAGGCGCTACGAGGCAGACCACCTCCCTTGTCTTGCTGGCTCGCTCGTGAGGAGTTGAAACAACGGAGAGAGATGCAGGTGCTTCGCCCCGCTGCTTGCGAAGTTTAGGGGTCGTTGTATCACGTTGGAGGCACGTACAGGAAGCTGAGGGGGAGAAAAAAATTATGTAAATGAGATTCCAGTCGGTAAATTTTATATCAGGTTTAGAGAGAGTGATTGGAGTGTGTGTGTGTGTGTGTGTGTGTGTGTGTGTGTGTGTGTATTTGCCTGTCGATGAGAACAGGGGCTAATGTGCTGTACTGACTGGCAGGATGTGTATTAGTGAGCATATATTTGCATGTGATTACTCATTGTGTGTTATGGGGAGAGGGTTTTACACTCGTGTTGCCCCGTCTTTTAACCGTGTTTATATGTACCAATTCTTTACTTTTATATTTATATTCACACACACACACACACACACACACACACACACACACACACACACACACACACCCTAGCCTGTGCCAGGTACTCATGTGTGACTTTATAAGTACAGCTAAGTACCTCTTGACATGTATTTATATATATTTCATCAGGTGTTTACAATGTACAAAGTATTTTCATTATCTTATCGGCGTCTGTGATGAAGCATAGTATGAATTTGTAAACATATTTATCAATCAAATGTGTCTTAGTCAACTGATGAGAGGGAAGTAGATTCCTTTAGGTATAACATTCGTGGGTGATTGTTATGTTCGATCCACGTGCACTTGTTCTTCACACACATATTCTCCCTTACATACCTGTATCCCACACATAACTATTGTTCTTTCTATCCTGCATACCTGTACCCATATACAGATATGTGTTTATCTACACTGCCCACCTGTCTTCCATCATACACCTGTCCTCTCCACACACTTGTCCTCCCCGTTACACGCCTGTTCTCCCACACATGCCTCTCCCTCCCACACATCTGTCCCCTGCACACACACAGCCGTGTGGCTGACCCTCACCTCCTCTGGGTTGCAGGTAACTCGCTCAAGTACCACCAGGGGGCGCCCTTCAGCACTAGGGACCGCGACAACGACTTCAACCCCCGGGGACACTGCGCCAGGACCTTCCACGGTGCCTGGTGGTTCACCGCCTGCCACGAGGTGAGTCGAGGGAGGAGGTTAGGGCCGGGGCGATGGGAGGAGGCAAGGAGCTCTCTCAAGGCAGAGGGCAGGAGAAGAGTAAACGAGGAAGGGCTGGGAGCGGGAGGAAGTATGTAAGAGTCTTGAGGGTCTGGTTATGTGCAGAGGCAGAGGGCAGGAGAAGAGTAAACGAGGAAGGGATGGGAGCGGGGGGAAGTATGTAAGAGTCTTGAGAGTCTGGTTATGTGCAGAGGCAGAGGGCAGGAGAAGAGTAAACGAGGAAGGGATGGGAGCGGGAGGAAGTATGTAAGAGTCTTGAGAGTCTGGTTATGTGCAGAGGCAGAGGGCAGGAGAAGAGTAAACGAGGAAGGGATGGGAGCGGGAGGAAGTATGTAAGAGTCTTGAGAGTCTGGTTATGTGCAGAGGGAGTGAGGGAGGTAGGTTGTACAAGACGAGAGGCTTAACGAGGAAGGTCTGTGGGTTTCCCAGCTCTTAAGATATAATTGTAAGACAAACAACCATAACTACCAATAGATATTAAGTTGATTGACTAGTGATGTGAGAAGTAACCGTAGAATCAGTGACAGTTTTCAGCAAATCTTCTATGTCTGTGTAAAATGACTTGTGCTGAAGGCACTGTAGCCTTAAATCACCATTTGAAGATATTCAGAAATTCTAGAAATTCTCGTCATTGAATGACAGAAAGACAACTTGATTTAGGGAGAGCTAAGTCTCCATCTTGCGTAAGGATAGATATTGCTAGTAAGAACAGACAGATAGAATGTAATAACTGTCTTCATTTACCATTGTCTCATGTGGTGTCCCTTTCTCTCTTTCTCTCCTCGTTCCTTCCAGTCTCACCTGAACGGCCGCTACCACCACGGTCGCCACAAGAGCTACGGCGACGGCATCAACTGGATGGCCTTCCGAGGCCACAACTACTCCCTCAAGTTCTCCAGGATGATGATAAGGCGCACCAACATTTAGAGAGGAGTGGAGGGGGTGAACGAGGGCAACTTTGGTCAACTCATGGACATCGACAACTCCCTACTGTTCATCTCGACTGCCCGCGTCAAGAAGTCCTTCTTTAGATAAGATTGGTGTTGCTCTTCATACCAAGGGAGCGTCCGGAGAGTCTAGCGACCAGGGAGACAGTCGCATCTTGTTTAGTGTGCGGGTGTGGATCCCGTGTGAGGCCCTCTCCAGAGGCGATCCTATTCTTTGTAATGTCTGCAAGACGGTAGATGCGATCCATATCATTAGCCCTTAGAAGGTACTGCAGTCTGTGGCCGCCTTACTCGCACCTCGGTCTCGGTGGCAAATGGGTACAGGACGCCTTAACCGGTGAGGGAACTGGGACTGCCAACACGTCACTCATAACGGTGAGGGAACTGGGACTGCCAACACTTCAGTCACAACGGTGAGGGAGCTGGAACGCCAGTACTACCAGTAACGTTGAATATGACACTACGTCTGTCGAAGGAAGCTTGTGGTAACACCATAACTATAATGGTACTGGAGCTCAGGCGTTGTTATTAGTCCCTGAGCCATAATGGTGGTGGAATTGTGGCGGTGGCAGTAACAACCAGTGGTGGACGGGTGGGGCGCGCATACGCAACCTGGTGGTCGGTGTTGGTGGCGAATCAAGTCACGTATGTAATTGGAACGGTTCAGAATGAGGGTAATGAAGGCGGTAGGAGATGGTGCCACTCCCCAGCCCAGACGTCTTAATCGGCTTCATCGCCATTCCCACACTCGGAAATGCTAGAGTTGTAGGAACTTGGACTACTGTTTCCTCTCGTCTGATTAGCTGAAGGCTATTGATCTGACTGTACTCGACAGGCAAGGTTCCATGTAGACGAGGGTCGGATGAGGAATATTCCAAACTTATCTCAGAGATGAGGACGGTTCACGAAGCAGAAAAGATCTAAGAGAAGTGAAAGGCTGTAGAGAACTGAGGATTGCAGGAGCTTAGTGGAATTCTTATCACAAACACAGAATGAATCTCGTCTCTCCATTTTTCCTACACAGTCGTAAACCGTTTACTTATATATATATATATATATATATATATATATATATATATATATATGTGTGTGTGTGTGTGTGTTTTGAGTGCCGTCACATGTGTATAAGGTTTTTGGTCTATAGTTCTAGAGTTGGACAAGTTACACAGTAGAAGTTTTTTAGAAGAAAAAAATATATCACTCCTGAATAAGACTCAACTTGCACCAAGATTGCTCATCCAACTCCTGCTCTCCGAAGTCAACAAAAGACTTGTATGTGTAATTTTAAGGTTAGATCAGCCAGCCTTCAGCATGGGCGCTGTGCCTCTCTACACAAGGGCGGTGCAACACTATTCATCTGTACTTATCACTTCATGGTAACCTCAAAATAATACTCTGTATATAGGTTGTGGTGGCAAGGAAGTTGTGATTATGAACTGGAATGTGGCGCATTTTGTTGACGAGTTCACTCGAATCTGTAGCGACAGGAAGATGTAAGGATTCGTGAATGAAGAGAGGGAGAGGGGAAAATTCAAATTAGTGAAGGCACAGGGAAGGGAAAGAGGAAATTAAGAGTGATGGAGGGAGAGTCAAGCGAGGATCAGAGATGGTGTAGGGAGAAGGAAGGAGGAGATGAGATTAAGTATGAGGCTTTACAGTATTAGTCGAGAGGGAGGAAAGGTCTTACCTCAGTATGGGTGGCGAGGCTCACGGTACACATCACGGTAGCCCCGACTCTGTAAGGAATGACGTATTACTCCAGTGTTTCCCGCCAGAAACCTCGATAATGTAGTCGTACTGACGACACGGCGACCTCCATCCTGTAGTGGGACACCACACATAGCTAGAGGGTAATGATACAGAGTCGCAACCAGTGATGATTAGGAGACATTTCAATTCTTCCATCATGTATGTTGAAGATCCCGTAAGACATCGCAAGATGCCTGGAGACCATTCTGTTCTCTCATACAGTAGGCGCTAGTGGGGATTGTAGGGTAGCAGAGGTGTTCGGGTCAAGCCTATCCTCCAACAGTTAAGGTCATATCCTATCACAGGTTTACCTTCACGTGCTCGTAATCATACTCACTCATTGAATCTATAGTCACGCTCTGCTCTTAAAACACATGCGACATTGAATGAAACTCAGAATCTGCACATTCAAACAAACAAATACAGTACGCATTCTTTCTCAAAGCCGACTTAAACCCTTACCTTCAATGGAAAATTTAGCTTCTTTCCCCCCCCCCCCCCCCCCCACCCGTGGCATAAGTCCACTCAGGGACTCGTCACAGTAATCAAACAAAAGAGAAGACATCGAATAGCTTTTAAGTGCATGACCGAAGGTCATGTACATCGTTAAGCATGTTCATGCATACAGACAGACACCATCTCCACCAGAAGCAGATATGGGAACGCCTGTTTCTCTGTATTCCAGAGCGAGTGCCTCTTGCGCGAGTCGATGATTGGCAACGAACCCATAACAACCATCGTAGTATATGACAGGAATATGTTTGTGTAGAGAAACGTATGTTTTGGAGAGAAGCGCAAAGGACGTAACAGTAGCCTCACGTGATGCTTTTAAACGCCCGTCAAAACTAATCATACATACTGAGTACCATGTGTCAGTCTTGAAGCTGAATGGTTCCTGAACGTAATTAACACATTAAAAATGTCTCGTAAGAGGGACGCCATCCTCGAGCAGTTCAGCAGTTACCGCTTCAGCCTGGTATATGTGATATGATCAGCAGGTATGATATTCCACCTCCACTTCCTTCACCGTACCTCTGAGTAGTACTCCCAAGTGTATTATTACCTTCACCTTCGTCCTGGCTGTAGTGAATTGCTCGGTGCGGTGCGTCGTCGTGACGTTCCCCCGTAACCCGAGCCGAGCCTGGGCCTCCACCACCACCACACCACTACCACCACACCGCCACCGCCACACCGCCACCTGGCACGATAGCGACGCGATTGTTGACCACCATTCTACCGTGCCCCGCGTGCTCGACTAACGGTAGTGAGGTTGGTAGACTCATTCGCTCCGTATGGGATTGTGTGGAATAGGTAAGGTCTCGTCGAAGCCGAGAGTGTAGTCCAAAATTTCAAGTCTCAGACTGAGAGACGCGTTTCACGAGACATGTTTCACGAGACGTGTTTCACCAGATAGGCCCTTGAAACTTGGGGCCTGGCGCGACCATTCATAGTACACAGTCTCTCACCATCCCAACCCCCTCACACCTCCCCCAACACCCCACGCTTGTAGAGGGGGTGGTGGGGTTAACATATCTTGTTTCTTACTGGCACAATGTAGTAGTTCGGGTTCTCTGGCTGTAGCACATAGTTTATTACCGTAGGTATAGGAGAGGTCCTGAAGGAGGAGGAGGAGTGTGTGGGTGTGGGAGGAGATATCGACACGAGCCATATTTACATAGGAAACCAGTAGGATCCTGAGGTGCAGTCGATCTCCAGGTTCTTGTTTAGCTGGCGTTCAAGAGGCCGTTTCTCCCTAGTGGCCCTCGCCACTGGACGGATCTATGCGTATGTAGATAACGCTGTTAAGAGAACCTCCTCCCCTCCACCACCCCTACCTCACCCCAAGTAGTGAGTTTGTTGTATATGCGACATTTAGTCTAGAACCATTTCCGGGTCACTTCGTTAGCTGTCATATTCCCCCTCTGTAGACGCTCTGGCAGACCTCGTTACGCACTCAGACCCGGGAGTAGCTCCTGGCGGTCGGTCGTCTGTTTGGTAATGCACTCAGAGGGAGAGTGCAGTACTCTCTCTCTCTCTCTCTCTCTCTCTCTCTCTCTCTCTCTCTCTCTCTCTCTCTCGTCTCTCCTCCATCTGGAGTGTCTCCTGGAGTGTGAGTGCGTCGCGTGAGGACCCTAGGCTCCCCAGATCACTCGAGAAGGTACATAAAAGATTATTTGATATACTGCTGTACAAACGCTTCAGGACTGACCCACCCCACTAGTAACGTAGAGACGCTAACGTTTACAACGTAAGGTCTGTATACACTTGCATGTTATTTTTTCCTGAGCTACTGACGGAGTGATTTATATTTTTTGCAACAGTTTTCTACTGATCTTTGAAGAAATCATATTAATTTTGTGTTCCTCTAGGGTTCCTGAGAACAGGGGGAAGTTATTCTTTTTCTATTATCGTTTTGGCCAAGAGGTAACAACAGGACGATGTTATGATTCAGCTGTGGGATGTTAATTAGCTCGTGTCAACTCACTGAGGAATTATACAGACTGTCTTAAACCACAATACTTTAGACTCTTGCGAGACTCTACACTGCACTTGTGGTAGTATTCAGTGTAGTATAAGTGGGACATGGTCAAAAGATCACGGGCGTGGGTGGTGTTATTATTATTAAGTTCTGGTAATGATAATGTCTTCATGTGATTACATGACTGTATAGCAGTAATCTATCCGATGTTGAGTCAGATGTAAACATTAGAGCGTTCGTGTCTGCGTGTTGCCTCCGTTTTCCGTTGTCACTCGAGTATTCAGTAACTCTTCATTATGTATTTGTAAAGTCGTCATTTCTTTCCATCGTCTTTTTCATCCTTGAAGTTGCAATAGCATCTCTTAGTGTTTAATGAGTACAGGTGATGTTGCGTTGACACATATCCCGTTACAACAGGTATACGTGATGTTACGGTTAGTTCCCGTTGATGTTTTCAAGAGCATAGAATGATGTTATGACAATGTACTAGACATCAACGATTGTGTATATATATATATGATTATGTAATAGTTTGTATGTGTGTATGTATGTATGTGTGTGTGTGTGTGTGTGTGTGTGTGTGTGTGTGTCCAAAAATGTATAGATGATGTTGGAACGATGTTCAGATGTTTATAATGAGATGATGTTAACAGTGTCACGACTTATTGTTCAGATTGTATATATGTGTTATTGTAGCGGCTGCTCACGTCACTCACATGACTGTGGATGATTCTGTTCCACGACAGAACTACGAATGGTGTCACCCAGCGAGAACGGTGCAGTGCCACATACCATGTTGCAGTACCACGTAGCATGTTGCAATACCACATGATCACGTGGCACTGCCATATTGAATGTTGCAGTGACGTATGATGTTGCAGTTGTGTATAATATTGCATTCGTTGTAACCATTCGTTGTAACCATTCTTCTTGGATGTGTTCGATGCATGAGTTACATTTTCTCTCTCTCTCTCATAGCTGATTATATGAACTCGTCTCGAGTCACTTGGAGATAAATACATCTCTAATTAGGTTAGGTTAAATGCTAGATTTAGGTCATAAGCTGTAGATTCAGAGAGGAAAAATAAACTCTAGGCCCTATTGTGAGGTATGATAAGGCCAGCATCAGTGTAGGGATACGCAAGTCTCGAAAAGATATGTTTTTAAACGACCAGTTTGCTTTTTTAAGTCTCGATTTTGCTTTTTGTTTTTATGGAAAGCGGTATATGGGAATGTAAGTTGTTGAGCATGTGTCTGTCTCTCCTCGTGTCTGTAGGTATAAATGTGTGTGTGTGTGTGTGTGTGTGTGTGTGTGTGTGTGTGTGTGTGTGTGCACGTGTGTGTGCACGTGTGTGCGTGTGCGCACTAAATCATTAACTAAATAACGTTTCATTAGCTTCAGGCAGCCACTCAGCTGAAAACACACAGTTGTGGCATTACAGTTATTACAGACCTGGAGGTTAGGAACGTTACTAGATGAGGCTCATCATGCAAGAGCTTGAGGTTTGGCGGAACTGGATGTGTGTGTGTGTGTGTGTGTGTGTGTGTGTGTGTGTGTGTGTGTATACAACTGTGTGTACGTCTGCGCGTCTAAGAGTGTATATAAACATTATGTCTCAGAGAGAGAGAGAGAGAGAGAGAGAGAGAGAGGCAGGAAGTACTGGACAAACAACAGCTAGTTAGCTGTCCGTGTTTATGTATATATATATATTCCTGCTCCCTGATCTGTGGCTGAAGCATATCTGTTGTTCATACGAGACCGTGTACTGTATCTTTACGCACAGATTCTCCCCCCCGTATATACGTATGTGTGTGTACGCATGAATGTGGACTTCGCTGTAAATTACCACCGTTTGTTATTATCTTTAGTTATCTATTTCATCTCAATATTTGTGGTTACGTGAGGTCGGGGCGACTGAGAGGAAGCGTTGAATAGGCAGGTGTCCAATAAGAAGAGGCAAATTAATGGAATAACCAAGAAACAAATGAGAAGAGAAAATAGTATCTCAATAGGGTAATGGAGGTGTTCAAAAGAAAACGGAAAATGGAGATAATGGAAAAATGGAAGTAAGGAAGAGGAAAATGGAGACAGAAAGCGGGAAATTGAAGGGAGAGGATTACTGAGGCATTCCGTACGAAAAATGAGACAGGAAAATAGAGGAAACAAAATATCAAATCCCAATTTATTTCTAGAGTTTTACGTTAAGGATGTAGGTCAGTGTAGTGCACAGTAGTTTACATGGGGATGTAGAGTATAGGGGTTTACTTCGAGAGTGTAGTATAGTTAAGCACAGTGGTTTACTTGTGTAATTTTGGGTAAAAGTTTAGGGTGCAATGAGGTAGTAAAGTTTACTCTGTGGTGTAGTGTGATGTAAAAGAGTTTACCGTAGGGTGTAGTGCAGGTAAATGAGTTTACTCTTAGGTGTAGAAGGGTTTACTCTGGGAGTGCAGTGCAGGTAGATTAGTTTACCTGAGGTGTAGCATAATAGGATAGAATAGTTTACTTTTAGGGTTCTTAGTGTACACGAATTTAGTAGTAGTTGTTGTTGTGTAAGGTATAAAGAAATTTACTCACCTATATACACTTGAGATATTATATAAGCCCATGTACTAAGATAAGGTATATGTTTTCGCCCTGAATGTTCTATAAAATCTATATGATTTAGCGTTATTATAGATTCTAATTAGATGGCGTTTAAGGTTCGTTTTACAATTATTGCTCAAAAGGTATATTTTAGCTAAAATTCTACAAAATACGTCGTAGGATACTTGCCATACATTGGGTGAAGGTGAGATAGGTGTCAGTAAGGATGGTGACACTGTCACTGGATGATGATGGTGACAGTGTGGCACGAGGCCACAAGAACGATTGGACCAATGGCCGAAGATAAGAAGAGATGGTCCACGGCGAATGGAACTGAAGGCTTGCTAACTAACCAAGGTGACGCTTGGAAGACGTAGGTTCCAGTAAGACTGCAAGATGAGAGGGAAGCCTTCAGTGAACCTTTATGTAAATATATGTATGTTAAGATGATGATGATAATGGACCTGAAGGTAAGAAGGCTCGCTCTTACCGAACTGAACCCCTTGTATGCTTCGGTAAGTTCACGAAGGGAACTTACCACGTGTTTTTCTTAAGCTTTAAGTCGTATGGTTTAAGTCCCGATCACTATATATATATATATATATATATATATATATATATATATATATATATATATATATATATATATTATATATATATATATATATATATATATATATATATATATATATATATATATATATATATATATATATATATATATAATCGTTTCTCTCTCTCTTTCCTTTTGGTGTACAAAGTCTTGAGTTTGGTGTAGAGGAAGTTCGGGTTTTTTGATTCTTTTATTTTTTCCGTTTAAGTTTTACGAGTTATATGGGTTAGTTCGACGTCCATTGTCGAGGTTCAGGTGTGGCATTAGTGCAGGAGGGGATATGTTTGTTTTTTTTTCCTTCTAATGACCCAATAATCTAAGACTAGATCACCTAGCACCTAATTATCCAAGACTCTGTTAACCATAGTGTTATTATCATTTAGATTCTGGTTATCTAAGGCTCTGTTATCTCGGTATCAGTTATCCAGTACCTGATGGTCTAACATCCCAGTTATTCAAAACCTGATTAGCAAAGGACCCCATTAAGCAGTTATCCATTAGCTAACTACCCAAGCACCTTGTTATTCAGTCGTTATATTATGCAAACTCTTCCTTATCCGGAATATCATATATATATATATATATATATATATATATATATATATATATATATATATATATATATATATATATATCATAAGAGTAGATTCGTTATATATATCTCATACACGCGTTCCCAAATTACAAAGCTCTCACGTCAATAATTACTTTACCGTATAAGCGCATAATTGAACACAATTATTATACGCGAGGATGACAAGTTATAATGTCCCTGGATGACTGAGACTAGATGCAGTTAGACCTTGGGTATATGAACATAGTTATTATTAATAACAGGTCAAATTACATTGGTCCTTGATTATCTATTTACATTGGTCCTTGATTATTAATTTACATTGGTCCTTGATTATCTATCGACATTTGGAATGATAAAGACCTGTTAAAAAAAAGAAAATGGGAAACGTGAACACCTGTGAGGAAGAGGATTCGTAGAAAACGGGAGGTGTCGTTGTTTAACCCACCTCCCCCCCCTCCCTGTAGAGGTCATGAGAGTGTGATGACCTCTGCCTAATCCCTGACCTTTGCTCTGTGACGTTGACCTCGCCTTCAATGCTTCTGTATGTGATATTATTTTTTAAGCAGTGTATGATCCATCCCCCCCTGTGTGTTTGTGCATTATATATGACTAAACAAAAAAAAAAATTAAATGTTGAAGAAATATACCAATGTTTTCTTTCATTCAGTTCCTTAGCCAATCCTTCAAACAGTTCCCTCTGTCAATAACACGTACAGTCCCCTCAGTCAGTGACACGGACAACCTCTCATTCAATTTCTCAGTCAACCACTCAGTCAATCCCTCAGATCGATCCACAGACAATCCCTCATTCAATCCCTTAACCAATGTCTCACTCAGTCCTTCAAGCAGTCACTCAGTCACTCCCTCAGACAACCTCTTAGTCTATCTACTCAGTCAATCCCTCCCTCACACAATCCCTCCCTCACACAATCCCTCTACCTGGCTGAGAATGTGAGAAATTCCGTTTTTGGTCCGACAGATGGAGATGAGATCTGTGTGTATTTGGCGTCCTGAAAAATAACGTGAAATAATCCTGAGTTTACCATTATTATACAATCTATCATCTTTACTATTATTATACAAACGTTCGTCTTCACCTTTATTATACAATTTTTCATCTTTACTATTATACAAACGTTCGTCTTCACCATTATTATACAAACGTTCTTCATTATCATACAAACGTTCATCTTCACCATTATCATACAAACGTTCATCTTCACCATTATCATACAAACTTTCATCTTCACCATTATCATGCAAACGTTCATCTTCACCATTATCATACAAACGTTCATCTTCACCATTATCATACAAACGTTCATCTTCACCATTATCATACAAACGTTCATCTTCACCATTATCATACAAACGCTCATCTTCACCATTATCATACAAACGTTCATCTTCACCATTATCATACAAACGTTCATCTTCACCATTATCATACAAACGTTCATCTTCACCATTATCATACAAACGTTCATCTTCACCATTATCATACAAACGTTCATCTTCACCATTATCATACAAACGTTCATCTTCACCATTATCATACAAACGTTCATCTTCACCTTTATTATACAAATATTCATCTTTACCAGTATTATACAAAAGTTTATCCTCACTATTATTATACAAACGTTCATCTTTACCAGTATTATACGTACAAAAGTTCATCTTCACTATTATTACATAGACGTTTATCTTCACCATTATCATACAAACGTTCATTTTCACCATTATTATACAAACGTTTATCTTCACCATTGATATACAAAAGTTCATCCCCACCATTACTGTACAAACTTTCATTCTCACTATACAAACGTTCACCTTTACCATAACTGTACTAACGTTCATCACCACTATCATAATGATAATACAAACATCTACTCCCATACTCTACAAACGTTCATCCCTATCATTACACATTGATATGTAAACGACATTTTCAGAAAAAAATATGCAAAAAAAAAAAAACAACAACAGGAAAATGAAACACGATAAGTTCTCAAGTGCACTTTCGTGTAATAATCACATCTTGTCCTATTCTTATATCTATGTTGCTTAAGTCTAACAGAAAGAGACTTACCAGGCTGCCCAACAAAGACATGTCAATTTTCACAAGGTATTCTGAAGTAAACACAGCCTGCAGAATTCTCTGATCAGTTTTTGATTAAGATGTTCTTTATGGTATTGTTATTGCTGAAGGCTGGCTTTAAGCAATCTGTGCAGTAATGTATGATGATTATCACTAAAAGGTAGAACCAAAAGATTCTTGGTATCATGGGGAGGTTTGGGTTTAACTCTACGAAATGCTTTCTTTGCCAACTTAAGGGATATATCAATAAAAGATCTAGGATACTTTAACTTAGATCCAATAGAATATTACCTTCTCAAACTCATCGTCATTAAACTCTGGACTGCATATACGTAACGTCCTAAGGAACATCAACTGGAATGATGATAATTCAACTCTGTCATGTTGAGGTGAGTAATAATAAATATATGAACAAATATTAGTGGGTTTTCTGTATATACTAAGCTTAAACATGTTTCTATCCTTTACCACGAGAAATGTCATTGAATATTTTATTATTAGATACACAAAGATTGTAACATTAATATTCGTGACGTTCTAGACAAATTAGATAGCTGCTCTGTTGTAGGCAAAATTTGTAACCAGTTTCCTTTCTTGTCCACATAATAAGTGAACAAGAAAGGGAACTGTTTACAAATTTTGCTTACAACAAAGTTATCCAATTTGTATAGACCTTCACAATATTAATGTTATAATTCTTTGTGTGTCTAATAATAGAATATTCAATTATATTTCTCATGGTAAAGGACGGAAACATGTTTAAGTTTATTATATACAGAAAACCCACCAATGTTTGTTCATTTTATGACAGGTATGATGCCAGACCCGAACACACCAACCCGAACACCACCAACCCGAACACCACCATCCGGTAACGCTTGTTTACCATTGGCGTCGTAGCTATGTTTCTTCCTTGCATATCAACTGGCTGTTCTACTTCTATCTTATTCTTGTATCTCCCCTGACGATGTGATTATTACAAGAAAATGCACTTGGGAACTTATCGTGTTTCATTTTCCTGTGTTGTTTTGCATATACTGTGACCTCTTGCAACACACACACACACATATATATATATATATATATATATATATATATATATATATATATATATATATATATATATATATATATATATATTATCATACTTTGTCGCTGTCTCCCACGTTAGCGAGGTAGCGCAAGGAAACAGACGAAAGAATGGCCCAACCCATCCACATACACATGCATATACATAAACGCCCACACACGCACATATACATACCTATACATTTTAACGTATACATACATATACACACATAGACTTATACATATATACACATGTACTAATTCATACTTGCTGCCTTCATCCATTCTCATCTCCATCCCGCCACACATGAAATGGCACCCCCCCTTCCCCCGCACTAGCGCGAGGTATCGCTGGGAAAAGACAACAAAGGCCACAATTGTTCACACTCAGGCTCTAGCTGTCATGTGTAATGCACCGAAACCACAGCTCCCTCTCCACATCCAGGCCCCACAAAACTTTCTTTTCCATGGTTTACCCCAGACGCTTCACATGCCCTGGTTCAATCCATTGACAGCACGTCGACCCCGGTATACCACATCGTTCCAATTCACTCTATTCCTCGCACGCCTTTCACCCTCCTGTATGTTCAGGTACCGATCGCTCAAAATTTTTTTCACTCCATCCTTCCACTTCCAATTTGGTCTCCCACTTCTCATTCCCTCCGCCTCTGACACATATATCCTCTTTGTCAATTTTTCCTCACTCATTCTCTCCACGTGACCAAACCATTTCAATACACCCCTCTCCTGCTCTCTCAACAACACTTTTTATTACCACACATCTATCTTACCCTTTCATTACTTACTCGATGAAACTACCTCACACCACATATTGTACTCAAAACATCTCAGTTCCATCACATCCACCCTCCTCCGCACAACCCTATCTATAGCCCATGCCTCACAACCATATAACATTGTTGGAACCACTATTCCTTCAAACATGCCCATTTTTGCTCTCCCAGATAACGTTCTCGCCTTCCAAAGTTTCTTCAACGCTCCCAGAACCTTCGCCCCCTCCCCCACCCTGTGACTCACTTCCGTTTCCATGGTTCCATCCGCTGCTGTATCCACTCTCAGATATCTAAAACACTTTAATTTCCTCCAGTTTTTCTCCATCCAAACTTACCTCCCAATTAACTTGTTCCTCAACCCTACTGAACCTAATAATCTTGCTCTTATTCACATTTACTCTCAGCTTTTTTCTTTCACACACTTTACCAAACTCAGTCACCAACTTCTGCAGCCACCAGCGCTGTATCATCAGCGAACAACAACTGACTCATTTCCCAAGACCTCTCATCCACAACGGACTGCATACTTACCCCTCTCTCAAAATCTCTTGCATTCACCTCCCTAACAACCCCATCCATAAACAAATTAAACAACCATGGAGACATCACGCACCCATGCCGCAAGCCGACATTCACTGGAAATCAATCACTTTCCTCTCTCCCTACTCGTACACATTCTTTACATCCTCGATAAAAAACTTTTCACTGCTTCTAGCAACTTACCTCCCACACCATATATTCTTGATACCTTCCACAGAGCATCTCTATCAACTCTATCATATGCCTTCTCCAGATCCATAAGTGCTACATTCAAATCAATGCGTTTTTCTAAGTATTTCTCATATACATTCTTTAAAGCAAACACCTGATCCACACATCCTCTACCACTTCTGAAGCCACATTGCTCTCTCCCAGTCCGATGCTCTGTACATGCCTTTACCCTTTCATTCAATACCCTCCCATATAATTTTCCAGGAATACTCAACAAACTTATACGTGTGTAATTTGAACACTCACCTTTATCTCCTTTGCCTTTGTACAATGGCACTATGCATGCATTCCGCCAATCCTCAGGCACTTCACCATGAACCATACATACTTTGAATATCCTCACCAACCAGTCAACAACACAGTCACCCTTTTATTGATAAATTCCACTGCAATACCATCTAAACCCGCCGCCTAGCCGGCTTTCATCTTTCGCAAGGCTTCCACTACCTATTCTCTGTTTACCAAACCATTCTCCCTGACCCTCTCACTTCGCACAAAATACTCTACATATGCCATTCTATTATCAAACACATTCAACAGACCTTCAAAATACTCACTCTAAAAATACTCACTCCATCTCCTTTTCATATCACCACTACTTGTTATTACCTCCTCATTAGCCCCCTTCACCAATGTTCCCATTTGTTCTCTTGTCTTACGCACTTTATTTACCTCCTCTAAAACATCTTTTTATTATCCCTGAAATTTGATGATACTCTCTCACCCCAACTCTCATTTGCCTCTTTTTCATCTCTTGCACCTTTCTCTTGACCTCCTGCCTCTTTCTTTTAAACATCTCCCATTCATGATATATATATATATATATATATATATATATATATATATATATATATATATATATATATATATATATATATATATATATATATTATCCCTGGGGATAGGGAAGAAAGAATACTTCCCACGTATCCCCTATGTGTTGTAGAAGGTTACTAATAGGGGCAGGAGCGAGGGGCTGGAAGTCCTCCACTCTAGCTTTACTTCTCCATAAGGAAGAACAGAGAAGGGGGCCAAATGAGGTGTTTTCATTCTAAGGCTCAGTCATCTGGTCTGTAACAATACCTCGCTAACGCGGGAAATGGCGAATATATATATATATATATAGGGATAGGGGATTAAGAATACTTCCCACGTATTCCCTGCGTGTCGTAGAAGGCGACTAAAAGGGGAGGGAGCGGGGGGCTGGAAATCCTCTCCTCTCGTTTTTTTTTTTTTTTTTTTCAAAAGAAGGAACAGAGAATTGGGCCAGGTGAGGGTATTCCCTCAAAGGCCCAGTCCTCTGTTCTTAACGCTACCTCGCTAATGCGGGAAATGGCGAATAGTTTGAAAGAAAGAAAAAATATATATATATATATATATATATATAAACTTTTTAAAACTAACACATGTAGAGACAACAGAGGAATGTCTGCCTGGCGTATTGAAATACAACCCCAAGCATGAAGAATCTGAGTTATGAAGCAACTGACCCGAGTGTGTTCACTACCACTGAACACCCACGTCCTCCACGGCTCAAGAACAGGAGATGAACGACACTCCAACATTCCTCACAACCACACAAAATAAGCCGTATTTCGGCAATTAGGAAAGAACATCATAATACGATCGTGTCTCTTATATCTTTACCGATGAAGAACTTTACTCATAAAGAACAGTTGAACGTAAGAGGGAATAATACTTTTGTGTTCATCTTTGTCCTTATGTTTACTATCATTGTATTGCATGATTTGTCTGTATAAACGTTTGATATTTTGTCATTAAGGAAAGGACATTTCCTTAGCCCCTTTGGGATATTATCTAACACCAGTGGATCTTCTCTAACGCCACTGCACCTTACCTCCCTAATGGACCTTACCTAAACCCCATTGGACCTTACCTAGACCCCATTGGACCTTACCTAAACCACACTGGACCTTACCTAAACCCCACTGAACTTTACCTAAACCCCACTGGACCTTACCTAACCCCCATTGGACCTTACCTAAACCCCACTGGACATTCCGTACCTAGCCCAAGTGGAGGAAGGGAAGGAGATCGGGAAGGACCTACTATGTAACAGTAGCCACCACAGTGGCAAAGGCCAATTATTTTTCTCAGGATGGGCCGAGATACGAGTCAGGGTCGAGTGTTGGATGACGGCGATACAGGCTACTGCAATACGCACCGCCACCCACGGCAATTTGCTTAGTAATATGAATAACGACCAACTAATAGGTTAATGTCGGCAGGGGTCTTAGTTACCCAGTTATAATGAACTTCAACGAGAGCTGGTGTATATATATGTATACTATATATATATATATATATATATATATATATATATATATATATATATATATATATATATATATTTTGCTTTCCGAGATAATGTTCTCGACTTCCACACATTTTTCAAGGCTCCCAAAATTTTCGCCCCCTCCCCCACCCTATGATCCACTTCCGCTTCCATGGTTCCATCCGCTGACAGATCCACTCTCAGATATCTAAAACACTTCACTTCCTCCAGTTTTTCTCCATTCAAACTCACCTCCCAATTGACTTGACCCTCAACCCTACTGTACCTAATAACCTTGCTCTTATTCACATTTACTCTTAACTTTCTTCTTCCACACACTTTACCAAACTCAGTCACCAGCTTCTGCAGTTTCTCACATGAATCAGCCACCAGCGCTGTATCATCAGCGAACAACAACTGACTCACTTCCCAAGCTCTCTCATCCCCAACAGACTTCATACTTGCCCCTCTTTCCAGGACTCTTGCATTTACCTCCCTAACAACCCCATCCATAAACAAATTAAACAACCATGGAGACATCACACACCCCTGCCGCAAACCTACATTCACTGAGAACCAATCACTTTCCTCTCTTCCTACACGTACACATGCCTTACATCCTCGATAAAAACTTTTCACTGCTTCTAACAACTTGCCTCCCACACCATATATTCTTAATACCTTCCACAGAGCATCTCTATCAACTCTATCATATGCCTTCTCCAGATCCATAAATGCTACATACAAATCCATTTGCTTTTCTAAGTATTTCTCACATACATTCTTCAAAGCAAACACCTGATCCACACATCCTCTATGTTTGAAGGAATAGTGGTTCCAACAATGTTGTATGGTTGCGAGGCGTGGGCTATGGATAGAGTTGTGCGCAGGAGGATGGATGTGCTGGAAATGAGATGTTTGAGGACAATGTGTGGTGTGAGGTGGTTTGATCGAGTAAGTAACGTAAGGGTAAGAGAGATGTGTGGAAATAAAAAGAGCGTGGTTGAGAGAGCAGAAGAGGGTGTTTTGAAATGGTTTGGGCACATGGAGAGAATGAGTGAGGAAAGATTGACCAAGAGGATATATGTGTCGGAGGTGGAGGGAACGAGGAGAAGAGGGAGACCAAATTGGAGGTGGAAAGATGGAGTGAAAAAGATTTTGTGTGATCGGGGCCTGAACATGCAGGAGGGTGAAAGGAGGGCAAGGAATAGAGTGAATTGGAGCGATGTGGTATACAGGGTTTGACGTGCTGTCAGTGGATTGAATCAAGGCATGTGAAGCGTCTGGGGTAAACCATGGAAAGCTGTGTAGGTATGTATATTTGCGTGTGTGGACGTGTGTATGTACATGTGTATGGGGGGGGGGGGTTGGGCATTTCTTTCGTCTGTTTCCTTGCGCTACCTCGCAAACGCGGGAGACAGCGACAAAGTATAAAAAAAAAAAAAAAAAAAAAAAAAAAAAAAATATATATATATTGCTTTGTCGCTGTCTCCCGCGTTAGCGAGGTAGCGCAAGGAAACAGACGAAAGAATGGCTCAACCCACCCACATACACATGTATATACATACACGTCCACACACGCAAATATACATACCTATACATCTCAACGTATACATAAATATATACACACAGACATATACATATATACACATGTACATAATTCATGCTGTCTGCCTTTATTCATTTCCATCGCCACCTCGCCACACATGAAATAACAACCCCCTCCCCCCTCATGTGTGCGAGGTAGCGTTAGGAAAAAACAAAGGCCACATTCGTTCACACTCAAGTCTCTAGCTGTCATGTAATAATGCACCGAAGCCACAGCTCCCTTTCCACATCCAGGCCCCACAGAACTTTCCATGGTTTACCTCAGACGCTTCACATGCCCTGGTTCAATTCATTGACAGCACGTCGACCCCGGTATATATATATATATATATATATATATATATATATATATATATATATATATATATATATATATATTATCCCTGGGGATAGGGGAGAAAGAATACTTCCCACTTATTCCCTGCGTGTCGTAGAAGGCGACTAAAAGGGGAGGGAGCGAGGGGCTGGAAATCCTCCCCTCTCATTATTTTTTTTAATTTTCCAAAAGAAGGAACAGAGAAGGGGGCCAGGTGAGGATATTCCCTCAAAGGCCCAGTTCTCTGTTCTTAACGCTACCTCGCTAACGCGGGAAATGGCGAATAGTTAAAAAAAAAAATATATATATATATATATATATATATATATATATATATATATATATATATATATATATATATGTATATATATATATATATATATATATATATATATATATATATATATATATATATATATATATATATATATATATATATATTTTCTTTTTCTTTTAAACTATTCGCCATTTCCCGCGTTAGCGAGGTAGCGTTAAGAACAGAGGACTGGGCCTTTGTGGAATATCCTCACCTGGCCCCCTTCTCTGTTCCTTCTTTTGGAAAATTAAAAAAAAAAAAAAAAGAGGGGAGGATTTCCAGCCTCCCGCTCCCTCCCCTTTTAGTCGCCTTCTACGACATATATATATAATTCATTTTATTTCATTTTGTTTTATTATACTTTGTCGCTGTCTCCCGCGTTAGCGAGGTAGCGCAAGGAAACAGACGAAAGAATTGCCCAACCCACCCACATACACATGTATATACGTACATACACGGCCACACACGCACATATACATACCTGTACATTTCAACGTATACATACATATACATACACAGGCAAATACATATATACACATGTACAGAATTCATATTGCTGCCTTTATTCATTTCCGGCGCCACTCCGCCACACATGAAGTGACAACCCCCTCCCCCCGCATGTGCGCGAGGTAGCGCTAAAGACAACAAAGGTATACATGGGGTGTTCAGTGTTGTAAATGGAAATGGTGAAGAGCTTGTAGATTTATGTGCTGAAAAAGGACTGGTGAATGGGAATACCTGGTTTAAAAAGCGAGATATACATAAGTATACGTATGTAAGTAGGAGAGATGGCCAGAGAGCGTTATTGGATTACGCGTTAATTGATAGACGCACGAAAGAGAGACTTTTGGATGTTAATGTGCTGAGAGGTGCAATTGGAGGGATGTCTGATCATTATCTTGTGGAGGCGAAGGTGAAGATTTGTATGGGTTTTCAGAAAAGAAGAGAGAATGTTGGGGTGAAGAGAGTGGTGAGAGTAAGTGAGCTTGGGAAGGAGACTTGTGTAAGGAAGTACCAGGAGAGATTGAGTACAGAATGGAAAAAGGTGAGAACAAAGGAGGTAAGGGGAGTGGGGGAGGAATGGGATGTATTTAGGGAAGCAATGATGGCTTGCGCAAAAGATGCCTGTGGCATGAGAAGAGTGGGAGGTGGGTTGATTAGAAAGGGTAGTGAGTGGTGAGATGAAGAAGTAAGAGTATTAGTGAAAGAGAAGAAAGAGGCATTTGGACGATTTTTGCAGGGAAAAAATGCAAATGAGTGGGAGATGTACAAAAGAGAGACAGGAGGTCAAGAGAAAGGTGCAAGAGGTGAAAAAGAGGGCAAATGGGAGTTGGGGTGAGAGAATATCATTGAATTTTAGGGAGAATAAAAAGATGTTCTGGAAGGAGGTAAATAAAGTGCGTAAGACAAGGGAACAAATGGGAACTTCAGTGAAGGGGGCTAATGGGGAGGTGATAAGTAGTGGTTATGTGAGAAGGAGATGAAGTGAGTATTTTGAAGGTTTGTTGAATGTGTTTGATGATAGAGTGGCAGATATAGGGTGTTTTGGTCGAGGTGGTATGCAAAGTGAGAGGGTTAGGGAAAATGATTTGGTAAACAGAGAAGAGGTAGTAAAAGCTTTGAGGAAGATGAAAGCTGGCATGGCAGCAGGTTTGGATGGTATTGCAGTGGAATTTATCAAAAAAGGGGGTGACTATTGTTGACTGGTTGGTAAGGTTATTTAATGTATGTATGATTCATGGTGAGGTGCCTGAGGACTGGCGAAATGCTTGCATAGTGCCATTGTGCAAAGGCAAAGGGGATAAGAGTAAGTGCTCAAATTACAGAGGTACAAGTTTGTTGAGTATTCCTGGTAAATTATATGGGAGGGTATTGATTGAGAGGGTGAAGGCATGTACAGAGCATCAGATTGGGGATGCGCAATGTGGTTTCAGAAGTGGTAGAGGATGTGTGGATCAGGTGTTTGCTTTGAAGAATGTATGCGAGAAATACTTAGAAAAGCAAATGGATTTGTATGTAGCATTTATGGATCTGGAGAAGGCATATGATAGAAATGCTCTGTGGAAGGTATTAAGAATATATGGTGTGGGAGGCAAGTTGTTAGAAGCAGTGAAAAGTTTTTATCGAGGATGTAAGGCATGTGTACGTGTAGGAAGAAAGGAAAGTGATTGGTTCTCAATAAATGTGGGTTTGCGGCAGGGGTGTGTGATGTCTCCATGGTTGTTTAATTTGTTTATGGATGGGGTTGTTAGGGAGGTGAATGCAAGAGTTTTGGAAAGAGGGGCAAGTATGCAGTCTGTTGTGGATGAGAGAGCTTGGGAAGCGAGTCAGTTGTTGTTCGCTGATGATACAGCCCTGGTGGCTGATTCATGTGAAAAACTGCAGAAGCTGGTGACTGAGTTTGTGTGAAAGAAGAAAGTTAAGAGTAAATGTGAATAAGAGCAAGGTTATTAGGTACAGTAGGGTTGAGGGTCAAGTCAATTGGGAGGTAAGTTTGAATGGAGAAAAACTGGAGGAAGTGAAGTGTTTTAGATATCTGGGAGTGTATTTGGCAGCGGATGGAACCATGGAAGCGGAAGTGAATCATAGGGTGGGGGAGGGGGCGAAAGTTCTGGGAGCCTTGAAGAATGTGTGGAAGTCGAGAACATTATCTCTGAAAGCAAAAATGGGTATGTTTGAAGGAATAGTGGTTCCAACAATGTTGTATGGTTGCGAGGCGTGGGCTATGGATAGAGTTGTGCGCAGGAGGGTGGATGTGCTGGAAATGAGATGTTCGAGGACAATATGTGGTGTGAGGTAGTTTGATCGAGTAAGTAACGTAAGGGTAAGATAGATGTGTGGTAATAAAAAGAGTGTGGTTGAGAGAGCAGAAGAGGGTGTTTTGAAATGGTTTGGTCACATGGAGAGAATGAGTGAGGAAAGATTGACCAAGAGGATATATGTGTCGGAGGTGGAGGGAACGAGGAGAAGTGGGAGACCAAATTTTAGGTGGAAAGATGGAGTGAAAAAGATCTTGAGTGATCGGGGCCTGAACATGCAGGAGGGTGAAAGGTGTGCAAGGAATAGAGTGAATTGGAACGATGTGGTATACCGGGGTCGACGTGCTGTCAATGGATTGAACCAGGGCATATGAAGCGTCTGGGGTAAACCATGGAAAGTTCTCTGGAGCCTGGATGTGGAAAGGGTGCTGTGGTTTCAGTACATTATTACATGGCAGCTAGAGACTGTGTGAACGAATGGGGCCTTTGTTGTCTTTCGTCTGTTTCCTTGCGCTACCTCGCTAACGCGGGAGACAGCGACAAAGCAAAATAAATAAATGAATATATATATATATATATATATATATATATATATATATATATATATATATATATATATATATATATATATTTCTTTCATACGATTCGCCATTTCCCACGTTAGTGAGGTAGCGTTAAGAACAGAGGATTGGGCCTTTGAGGGTATATCCTCACCTTACCCCCTTCTCTGTTCCTTCTTTTGGAAAATCAAAAAAGAAAAACAATTTTGCGCGTGATCAAGATATTCCTACGAGTCCACGGGAAAAATGAAACACACTAAGTTCCCAAGTGCACTTTCGTGTAATAATCACATCAGGGGAGACACAAGAGAGAAATATAAGTCAGTTGATATACATCGAAGAGACGAAGCTAGGACGCCATCTGGTAAACATGCGATTGTCCAAGACATACAACAAGCGTTCATAAACTTATCATTTTACAAATCTTATCAACAATAAAGTTATCTAATTTGTATAGACCATCACTAATATCAAGATTATAATTCTTTGTGTATCTAGTAACAGAAGATTCAACAGTATTTCTCGTGGTAATAGAGTTAGAGTTAATAACTGAGATAGCATTACTCCAGTCAATACAATGATCATAGTTTTTAACGTGATTGAACAAGGTATTTGATTCTTGTCCCGGTCTTATACGATATCTATGTTGCTTAAGTCTAACAGAAAGATCCTTACCAGTCTGCCCAACATGAAATTTATCACACTTTCCACATGGCACTTTATAGATGCATCCAAGAGAATTTTCTGGTGAATTCCTGATTAAGATATCCTTTATAGTATTAATGTTGCTGAAGGCAACATTTACATTAAAGAATTTAAGCAACATGGCAAGTAAAGTGAAATTATTATTGAAAGGGAGAACTAAAAGATTCTTGGTGTCAATGGGAGGTTTGGGCTCAACTCTATAAAATGATTTCTTTGCTAACTTAAGGGATTTACCAGTGAAAGATCTAGGGTACTTTAACTTAGATCCAATAGAATATATCTTCTCAAACTCATCATCAATAAACTGGACTGCAAATACGTAATGCCCTAAGGAACATAGATTGAAATGATATCTCTTCGATATATATCAACTGACTTGTATTTCTCTCTTGTGTCTCCCCTGATGATGTGATTATTACACGAAAGTGCACTTGGGAACTTATCGTGTTTCATTTTCCTCCTGGACTCATAGGAATATATGTATGTATGTATATATATAAAGCTCACAGTGTAAAAGACTTCATTTTTGGTGCACACTTCAGAAAGGCTCATCCACAAACCGAGAGTGACTTTCACATTAGAATACATGAAGAAGCTTCGTAACCAACTCCGTTTTCCTTGCGTGTCTTGGTGCGTGTCTGTGTTTGTGTGTCATGTGCTTAAGAACAAACCTCCCGGGAGTTACCGGTAATGGAAATGTGACTGTAATTTCACCAGACAAAGGCGCGAAGATGGCTCTATCTAACACGTAATTACTTATGTGAACAGAAACCTAACACTCTCTCTCTCTCTCTCTCTCTCTCTCTCTCTCTCTCTCTCTCTCTCTCTCTCTCTCGTTCCATGGTAATTATATTCATTCATGGTATTCATATTGCAATTACGACTGTCATGACCTCTTGGAAAATGAATAAGTAACACCACACACACACACACACACGGCACTTGCACATCCCGTCGGCACCCAGGGGGTCATACTCGAGCTAATCCTTGATGAGTCAAAGGTGGTGTGTGCGTGTGTGTATGTCTGTGTGTTTGTGTGTGTGTACATGTGGGTGTGTGTGTGTGTGTATGTATGTGTATATGGTTTGTGTGTGTGTGTGTGTGTGTGTGTGTATGTGTGTGTATATGGTTTGTGTGTATGTGTGTGTGTGTGTGTGTGTGTGTGTGTGTAGGAGAAGCACTGAAACAGACATAGAGCTTAGAGCTTAACTAAGAATTCGCATTATACCTTTGTTGGCTAAGCTGTCGAAGCTTTCATGCTGGCGATGAAATACATTTGCTTTTTGTGATCTTACTTGAAGGTCATTCACATCAGAGAAATTAAATGCCAGTCATATGTGTAATGTTGTGCTCACACACAGAGGCTTGTCATATGTACATAATGTGAAAGTGAATCTTTTGATTTTTTCAAATTATGTGAGAATTTAACAGGTTTCGCTGGCGTAAGGCGCTTTATACCAAAATGACATCTCATTTTTGCCACAGAAAAGATGTGAAGTACTTTCTTTTATTATAATGGTTATGTGCATACATATGGGGGAGTGAATGAACGTAAAACTTCCTCCTTGTTACACACACACACATACACACACACATACACACACATACACGCACACACACACACACACATACACGCACACACACACACACACATACACACACAGACACATACACACACACACGGCCCCTAACATGAGGTGCACCACATCGCACCAAGATAGTGTCACTCTGCTTCCTCATCCATATCAGTGACGCCGTGAAGGGCACACACCACTGGTGGAAGTACGTAGACGACTCCACCTTTAGCATCACTATCAACAACAACTCTCCCGACTTCCGTGCTCTTCAGCACATCATTAACAACCTTCAGGAGTGAACTCGGCCAACGACGTGACCATCAACTACATCAAGACTATGATGATACACATCAACCTGGATGCAGACAACATCCTGACATTACACTAGACCCTGTCATCACCATCATCAAATCTTCCTCATACTATCTGTACCTTCTCCTCAAACTGGGATCACTAGGTGTCTCACCAGCTGAGCTCAGGAACGTCAATACCACTTTCATTCTTCTATCTAAGCTCACCTCCGCCTCCCCAGCCTGGTCCTCCTCACTAGCAGCTACACAGAGGAACCAGCTAGAAAAAAGTACAGAAAAGGGCGTATAAAATCAACCTGGGTCCTTCTTACACTACTTACCAAAACGCCCTCACCTCGCTGAACGTGTCCACCACCTCCGACCAAGACCGGCAGCTCACACGGCAGTCTGGCAATAAACTGCTTACAAACCTCCGTCACAGGTACCTCCTCACCCCACCTCACTCAGACAACCCTCCACCCACGTTCGCCACCTCCGCCACGTCACCACCTCCACCCACGTTCGCCACCTCCGCCACGTCACCACCTCCACCCACGTTCGCCACCTCCGCCACGTCACCACCTCCGCCACGTCACTATAATCGACTAATTCCAACCAGAACTCGTACAGACATTCATAAGAACAGTCCTCTCCCTACCATCGTGAACTTCATGAACACTCTATGAACAAGTGCATAGCTGTGCAAGTGAACAGCTCAGCTTATTGTTATTTAGGCTACGTCGTATGCAAACTGCTGTATTACTGTAGCTATTCATCACTTAATGTTCAATCAAATTCATAATGTATAAACCACACTATTTATTCAGTAAATATCCTTGTGTGTCTGCCACCCAATGTATCTAAACGTACCTGACCCATATGCTTATCCAGACTGTGGAAATATCCAGTTCAGTCTAAGATCAAACTTTTGTATGATTAGTTAACTAATTTTTACCATGACCTCCCAGTTCTGTAATATCTGCAATACCTCAACTGTGTACTTTCAGCCCATTGGCTGCCTATCTCCAATAAACCGTTATTTGTCTATTCATTTACGATACACACACACACACACACACGCACACACACACACATACACAACACTGTTCCCTCGTTCCTCCACTGACCAAACTATCGTTTCTCCACTCCAGGCCTCTCCACCCTTTTGACCAGGTCTTCCTCTATAGACTCCAGATTCCAGCTGTAGATAAGGATATGATACATGGCGACCTGTATTTTTTTTCTCATAGTAACGGTACTGCTAACAAATGAGAGAAAGAACAAAGCTATCATAAACAGGGTACGTACGACAGGATGAACAAGAACAGATGTACGATACTAAATAGTATTGTTTATACGAGTTGACTATATAAACTTTAGGTAATACATACGTGTTAGTTTGGAGTTCCACCATGGAGCTTGTATTAAGAAGAAATGGCTATGAATTTACACTACGGAAAGCTGAACCACTGAGTCGTGTGTCTGGTGGCTTCAAGGTCGTCCACGGTGTGTGTGTGTGTGTGTGTGTGTTGTGTCGTGTGTGTGTGTGTGTGTGTGTGTGTCTCGGTACCCTAAAGCGTCACTGAGTGAATGTACTTCACACCCTCTCATAACTCAGGCACACATTTCGACTTTCTCCTCATTCTTCCCTCTCTCTCTCTCTCTCTCTCTCTCTCTCTCTCTCTCTCTCTCTCTCTCTCTCTTACACCTCCCTCACATTTGTACATGAATACCGTCTTGGGGAGAGGCAGTAAGGAAATATATCTATAAGTGAAATCCATGGAGCATTATGAGAAATATATTTATATATATTTATTCACATCTCACACGCCCTGGTGATCACGTTTGCTGTCCCTGCCAGCCAATAGCAAACTTCCCAATTACGATGTAACGAGGCCTTTACCTTTCCAGCACATCAGACTTCAAAGACGTGCCTTCATCTCTTGCTTTAAGCAACTATGCTCTTAATCCAGGGTCGCGTTGTGAACTTTGGAGAGAGAAAGAAGAGGAAAAAGAAAGTATATTTTCGTTTCCTAACAAATTGTCTTTGGATAAGATTCTGGCGAAAAATGATGTAGGAACTGTTTAAAGTTTTTTGATGACGGTCCCTGAAGATGTCAGGAAAGAAGACTGGAATAAATCCAGCTGTGTCCTGAGCTGTCAACACTGGATAACGTGGTTGTTTTGTGAACCAACACAGTGGAGGTCGGTCCATCCCCAGTGGGCAGATCACACCACTGAAGGAACTTGATAAAAAGATAAACACTACTTAGCTGTGACCTCCACTCCCTACCATGTTAACACGTTTGTCGTTCTGCAACAACATTGCCGTTCTTTTAGGATAATTGAGGACCACCTTTAACTACTGTAAAGTTATATGATCTTACCTTCACAGGTATATCTTATGGTTACGTGTTCTCCTTTCCTGTTTAAGTCTGTAATTCTCTCTCCTTATAGCTGTTATTGTGTGTGTGTGTGTGTGTGTGTGTGTGTGTGTGTGTGTGTGTGTGTGTGTGTGTGTGTGTGTTATTATCATTTGTGGTTATCGATTATTTGTTACGAGGAGAGAATTTTATGCTCTTGAAAAAGACTTTATCCCTAGTAATACAGCCTCGTATAAAATGGATGTTTTCATTTTCGGTGTAACCTGTACAGGTGTTAAAGAAACAGCAGACTGCTTGTGGAATTTATGGATCTGGAAAGAGTATATAAGAGGGTTGATAAAGATGCCTTCTAGAAGGTCTTACAAATATATGGGGTGGGGAGAAAAGCTACTGGAAGCATTGGGAAGTTTTGATCAAGAGTGTAAGGCATGTGTAAGAGTAGGAAGAGAAGAGAATGAGTGGTCCCAGGTGAAGGTCGGTCTGCGGCAGGGGTGTGCGATGTCACCATGGCTGTTTGACTTGTTCATGGAAGAGGTGGTGAGGGAGGTAAATACAAAGGTCTCGGAGACATGCGCGAGCGCATATGCAGATTCTAAGGTGTTAAGGGTCTTGAGAAGTAAGTCATTTGTTGTTTGCTGATGACAAAGTACTCATGGCAGATTCAAATGAGAAACTGGAAAAGTTGCTGACTGAGTTTGAGAGTGTGTCAGTGTGATTAAAGGAACGTTATTAGGTTTAACAGCCCAAAGGAGCAGGTTGGTTGGGATGTAAGCATGAACGGAGAAAATTTGGAAGAAGTGAAGTGTTTTAGATATCTGGAAGTGGACTTGGCAGCGAATGGAATCAGGGAAGCAGAAGTAAGTCATGAGGTGGAGGAGGGATAAAAGATATGTGAGCACTGAAAAATGTCTCGAAAAATAGGTCATTATCTTGAAGGGCAAAAACAGGTATTTAAAGGTATAGTGGTTCCAACGATGCTGTATAAATGCGAGGCATGGGTTATGGATAAGTGTGTGCGGAGGAGGGTGGATGTGTTGGAAATGAAATGTTTGAGGACAATATGTGGTGTGAGGTGGTTTGATCGAGTAAGTAATGAAAGGGTAAGAGAGATGTGTGGTAATAAAAAAGTGTGGTTGAGAGAGCAGAAGAGGGTGTGTTGAAATGGTTTGGTCACACGGAGAGAATGAGTGAGAAAAGATTGACAAAGAGGATATATGTCAGAAGTAAAGGGAACAACGAGAAGCGGGAGATCAAATTGGAGGTGGAAAGATGTGGATGTGTTTTGTAGTAGGGCGACGTGCTGTCAATAAACTGAACCAGGGTATATGTAGCGTCCGGAGAGAGCAAGGAAAATCTATCAGGTCTCGTTGTGGATAAGGGGCTGTGGTTTCGGTACATAATACATGACAGCTACAGAAAGGATGTGAGCGAATGTGTGTGTGTGTGTGTGTGTGTATACTCTCGACTGGCTTGTTGATATCGACGTAAACCGAGTCTTTGTGATGGGCCTTGGGTGTGTCGCGTTTCTGGCCACAGTTCTCATTTCTTCAGACCCTACACAGACAGAATCACTCCCCAGTATGAGCACATTCCGTCATCACTATGATCCCACAAACCTGAGGGATTGAAACAGTCTCTATGACCGGCTTTATACTCCTGATCGGATGGCAAATTCAATGGGATTTGAGGTCTCCTGCAGATGGGAGGTCTTTCCTTTAATATCCAATTAATCGTCATCAGATACTGAAGCAGAAGTTTATGAAGCCTGGACACAAGCAGAGAGGTTCATGAAGCTTAGATCCTGGAGCAGATAGGTTCATGAAGCCTAGACACTGAAGCAGAGATTCAGGAAGCACATGAAGAATAAACGCAGAGGTAGACAGTTCCCAAATCCTAAAACCAAAAGCAAAGTGGTTCATGAAACTCAAATGCTGGAGCATTGGGTTCATAAATCCTGCGCACAAGAGTAGAGGGTTCATGAAGCCTGCGCACAGGGACAGATGAGTTAGTGAACCTCAGTAACAGAAGCAGACGACTTTAGGAAACTGAATAACTGAAGCATAAAGGCAAATGAGGTTCAGACATATGGTTCAAACAATAAGGGGCTTCATGAGTTCAGACACAGGAGCAGAGGGTTTATGAAGTTCAGACACAGGAGCAAAGGGGTTCATAGCGGTTTCTAGCATCTCATTCGGAGCTCCGAACACTATCTTATAAAGTAGCATTATGGAACATATATCCTACTCGTATGTAGAACACAAGGCCAATTTCTTCACCATTCATGATAGCGGTGAATGAAATGGTTATTCACACGGAAACCCTTAGGTATTAGAGCTGGGGGGGACGGAGGTTGTTGTTGTTGTTGTTGTTGTTGTTGTTCGTAGGGCACCTTATCATCAGGGGGATTAGAATAACCAGGGGTTGTGGTGAAGAGCATTTTCATTTCAAACGTTTCGACATATCGATCATGATATGATAAGATGTCGAAACGTTTGGAGCAGATATGCTGTTCTCCTGATGCTGGCCACATTATGTACAAGGTCATTAAGTATTGTTATGTTAGAAGCAAGAGGGTCATTACCCGGTCAATTGGTCTATAAATTACGGGAGATGGTGACTAGGTTCAAGACGAAGAAGCCATGGTAGAAATATTAAATGACTGATTTGCATCTGTATTGACGATCGAAGACACAACCCACGTCCCGAATCCAGTTTCAATGATGAGAGATAAGAACGGTCTTCAACAAATTGACATAAAAGCTAAAGAAATTTGCTCAGCAATAAACGGAATAGAAGGAAAAAAAACTGCGAGCTAAGATAAGTTTTATCAGAGGATAATGAAAGAGGGGAAAAATGAGCGAGTTAAGCCAAGAAAAGTTCCAGATGAGTGGAAGTTTGCCAACGTAACACCGCTATTCAAAAGGGGTAATGCGTCACCACCACGGAATTATCGTCCTATTAGCTTAACGTCTGTGGCTGGAAAATTTATGGAAACCATCATTCATGATAGAATTGTAAACCATTTATGGGAACGCCACTTGATAAACACTTCTCAGCATGGTTTCCGAACGAGTGTTCGTGTGTGACAAATGTGCTTGATCTCTTTTATGATGTCATCATCATGGGATGACGAAAGTAAATCAGTTGATGTCATCAATCTAGATTTTCGAAAAGCATTGGACAAGGTTCCGCGTCAGAGATTATGAGCAAAGATTGAGTCACATTAATGGAGTTCTACTTTACAGGTTAGGAAATTAAGTTGACTGGCCGTAAACATCAAGTTGTGATTAATGGTCAGAATGGTTAAACTAAACAAGTGGAGTATCGCAAGGGTCAGTCTTGGAACCGGTTCTATTTCTCATACTTATTAATGATACTAATAATGGCCTACATTGCAAGATATCAAAATTCGCTGGTGGTGGTACAAACCTGAGAAATAATTCAAGAAATAAACATGGGACATCTACAGCTTCAGACTGACGTAGACAAACAGATGGACGGAGCTCATAGGTGGCAATGGAACTTTTATATGGATCCGTACAAAGTTTTACATGTCGGTAGCAAAAACGAAAGGCAAGCAACAGTATGAATTCTTTTGAACTACAGAAGGTAAATGATGAAAAAGACCTGGGTGTAATTATCTCTGGTAACGCAAAACCAAGTAAACAGTGCACAGAAGCAGTGAAAAGAACAAGAGGAAAAAAAAGAATCTTGAATTCATTGGTAGAGCCTGCGTATTTAAGTTCAGGGGAATCATCCAATCTCTCTGCAACTCATTGGTTTGTCCACATCTTGAATATTGTGTTCAGTTTTGGTCATCCCGCCTAAAAAAAGACATGAATATAATGGAGAGAGTGTAGTGTCGAGTTACCAAGGTAGATTCCTGGGCTGAGAATCTAATCCTACGAGAGCAGATTAAACGACTTGATTCTATTTAGCCCAGAAATGAGAAGGCGAGGAGGAGATGATCTAGTGCAAGTGATTAAAATTATGAAAGGCTTTGATAATCTTGATCGATCAAGTTGCCTTAGACTTGATTTGTTTGATTTCACTCACAGTAATTGATACAAACTCGACAAACGTTTTACCTCGAATGAGGCGAAGTAATTTTTCTTCAACAAGATTGTTAACTTATGGAACGATCTGCCAATTAGAGTGGTTGAAAGCAGAACTATAGATTAGTTTAAGGATAAACTTGATAAATATTTTGATTTAATTTTACGGCTAATATCATTTGCGCCTTCTTGAGTCACTAACAATTTGCAAGTTATTCTATCTGAATTATCTGTTTACCTTCTTACATTTACCACAGTGATCTGTGAGTTTCTGATATCTTCCACTATCTCAATCAGCCTCGAAAGAACCCAGTGGTCTGTTGCTGTTTCAATTCCTGAAAGACCTGAACATACAACTTAGTTTAAGGATATTATTGCACAACTTTGTTCACCAAACATCCCTTAAATGCAGTGAGGAAAATTTTTGTTTTTTTTTCAAAGTCAATTATGGAATTCGTCAATCAATCCTGAAGGGAGGATGAACAGCTGGATGGACTGTGGACTAGCTGCCCCTCCCTCACAACATGCACCAGACAGCTCGGGTTGACCCACGGACGCATCAACGGTAACGCTAACCACTACACCACGGAGTCCCAGGATGTCGTTGGGTCCTCTACATCAAAGCCCCGACCAACAAGAAACCCCTTTAGAATCTCGTTACAACACACACACATCAACCAACCAACAGGTCACAGCGTAAATGATGTATGACACAAGTGTAGGAGGAGGTGGCCACAGGCCGTAAGAACAAAATGAGTGGTGGGCAGCAGCAGTTGACCGGTGATAACATCAAATTGCCTCATCGACGAAAATAAGAACCGAACAACAACCCGGGAGAAACCTCATGTGTTGTTATCTGGAGATGTGTCAGCCAGAGTTGAGCGAGGTCAGCTTGGTAATCTAATGGCGCCCCCCCCCGACCACCGTCGTGCACGCTGCCAAGGAACACATGGTGGATGTGCCTTGGATAACAGCGCCAGGACAC